>NC_051435.1:22923041-23000030 GCF_001649575.2 Kryptolebias marmoratus | reverse complement strand
TAATCATCAAAATTAAACGAAATAAACATTTGAAATATATGAGTTTGTATGTAATGTATGAATATAATATACAAGTTTCACTTTTTAAATGGAATTACTGAAATCAATCTACTTTTTCATGATATTCTAATTTTATGACCAGCACCTGTATAGTGTTTACTGTCTTTACATTTATAGTACAGGAAAGAAATATACATGCCAGGATGTGTATGGCAACATATGAGTGCTGATGAAATGTATTCATGTCACAAAGTCATGATTACAAGTGATAAAAGGCAACAATAAGTGCAACAAGAATGTTAAACACATACACCAAACATCTTTATGACTAGATTTTCTTTGACGGCCCTGCAGTGCTTCTGAGTGGAAAAAATAACTAAGTTGTGTCACTTGAGCTTCATCAGAGTTTTGCTGCCACCATGAGGTGAGGATTGACTGAGATTTTAGGAATTAAAAAGCTTTTTTTTTTGGATTAAAAACTGAATAGAACGAATAATGAATGCTTTCTCAATAGGACATTTTGTATGAACATGACTATGTAAATGTGTTAGTTTTATAAAACATTTATCTTTAAATAGGTTTGCAGAAACATACATGTCCAGTTAGTTCAGAAGTCTGCAGCCTTTACAATAGAAAGAGCTATTTTCACTCCCTTGCCTACTAAATAAAACTAGAACTGGAAAACCTGCTTTAAACTTGAAAACAAAAAAATCCCACACTTCGTTAAATTTAAAGTTTGTTAGAATGTGAAATTAAACGCCATGAAACTGCTTATATTTATATGGATCTCAAATCTGGTGTTGTAGTAGCTATGACTTATTCTCATCACGTACTCTGAGCGTGATGAGAATAAGATGTTTGCTTAAAACTTGGTATGCAAAATGGAGTGCAATATACATTCCTTCAATGGATGCTAGTTTCATTCATTTCCATGGTATTTTGCTACTGAGAGCCACCACAGAGGGAATAAAGAGACACATGAGTAACTCTCTAAACATTCAAACCACTAACAAGTTGCCCATAAACAGTCTTGTTCCTCCCAGATTACTTGTTTTCCACTCACATCCAGCTGTTTCTTTTCTTTATCAACATTAACTCATTTGCAGACATGCATCAGTAAAGTAAAGCCCTGTGTGTTTGTGCTCACCCCAGAGTGCAGCACACAGGATCTCGGAGTTGAACCTCTTCTTGTACTTGCGGATCTCCGGCGTGTCGCTCTGAGGCCGAGTGTTGACGGGATTAACGTTGACCACGGAGCCTTTCCGGGACGGGTCTGCTCTCAGCGCCTCCGCCAACCGGGCATCGTTCGGGTAGCCTAAAAGGTCAAAGGGAAGGGCTTAGGTAGGATGGTCAAGGATGAAGAGTTTACCAGGCGGGGTGAGGGTCAGTCAAACAGTCATGTTTAGAAACAGTGTTTGGATGTTTCTTTGTTGGCTTTTGTTAACCACTAATACAGATAATACAGCTTGTCATGAAATGATTCATAACTGTAGGGTAATAAAGTTGTTTTAATCTGAAAAAACAAACTTGACTTGATGTTTGTTAAAGACAATGGCCAAGCAACTTGTTGCTCTAACTGTTTCTAATGTGAATCAGTGTTTAGCAGATGAGACCAAGGCTCAGACGATGGTTCTCATCTGTTATGTAGTTATTAAGTTATTAAGCATTCATAGCAGTGCCATTTACGTACTTTATACTATCTGTCTTGGAAAGTGGAGCTTTTTTTCTCTCTGTTTTTCTGATATACTGTATTAAAAAAGCAAAATGTGGACCCCTGCAGGAAAAATGAAACCAGCAGTTCTCTGGTTCACTTCAGAGGTCACTGGCTCGTCACCAGCTGCACCTGGTCAGGTAATGGCTTAGCAAACTGGAGTCCTTCATGTCTGGCCTTGATTACAGATGGATGATAATAAGGGAGCAGGAGAGCTGCGTTGATAAATATGTTTTGTTTGTAAAGTGTGATGACTAATAAACTTTGTGACCTCAGCAGAGCAGAGAGTTGATGCGAACAAACTGCATTTAAATATGGTTTGTTTTTCTTGAAAGGTCGCTATGTGCTCAGCCTCCTAAAGAGCCTGTTTTTGATTTTGGGTAATGCGTCAAATCTCAAAAGTGCATTAGGGTAAAGGTTTTATAAGTAAGAACAGCTGATGGGTCAGAGTGTTCAGAATCATTTTGATTAGAGGATGTAGCAAAAACACTTTTTTTTTTTTACTTTCTCAAAGAAAACTGAAGTTGTGGGATTTCTCTTCAAGTCCATAATTTCAAAAGCTCCTGCTGTTGTCTCATATGATCTTTCAGCATCAAAAATCAAAACGCCACTTGCACTTTTATTTTGAAGAAAATGTTTTATCAGAGACACATTTGAAATTACAGTTTTTTCAGAATGCAGCCTGATATGTGTGAATAAATAAGCCTCAGGTTCAACAATATTGGCAGTAATTTACTACTCTAAATTTACACCCTTATTATTTACTTTAAACGGAGAAACTCATAAGAAGTGCAGTAAAGAAAAAACAATTCAGAACACAACAAAAAGGAGCAGTAGGTTAATCTGCATTCCTTGAGGAAACAGATGCACATTAAGGGTAAGAGCAACACAGTCCTTGTAAAAGGCCAAGTGTTAAACAGGTGAAAATATTCACTTTTACATTACATTTAACAAGTCCCTCCCTTTGCACTAACTGTGTTGCAGGTATAGTGGGAGTGGCCTCTATCAGGTGCTGACTGGGAGCACGGGGCCAAATGTTCCCAGTTTACTTAAGACTGCTGCTCCTGGAAATTCCTGGGGGTTGTATTTTTGGTCCTGGTTCTGGATCTGGCTTGTTGCTCCTGCTGGCTGGCAGTGTCTCTTCTCCCAACAGCTGGCAGCTTTGCTGTTTTGGGTTTTAGTTTGCTGAATGATTTTGGGATTTTAAAAAGCAACACTCACTCACTCATTCCTCATAATTATGAGGAATGAGTGAGTGAGGATTGAGGCAATTTTTATACTACAGAAATTTGAACATATATTGTACAAAATTTCATACATTTCTCATGTTCTCTGATCATTTTATTGGGAGCTGGGTGAAAAATCGTTGCAGCAAGTCTGGAGTAAATCCCACAGCTGTCTACAATCTCACATACCATCTTACCCTTAACCTTTCAAGACGGACAACTTTAGTTCCTCACAGCCTTGTTCTTGGCTTTGATAAGTTAGTCACACACAGGTTTATATTTGCTCTCTTAATCAGCTCAGTGGGGTTAGAGACCTACCGACATTGTTAAGGGCACTGCCGGTGGATGGAGAGACTTGGAGGAGGCGTGGGTCGATGAACGGAGTGAAGGAGGAAGAAGACTTGTGTTTCTGCATGTTGTTACTAGACTGACTCTACAGGAAGAGAGAAGGAGAAGAATGAATGGTAACATAATAACAACTATGACTGTTATTTCAAAAGACCAAAAATATTTACATGATTGCACCTAAATAAGCAGGCTCTACATGTTGCATGCAAACACAATGAGCATTCAATCAAAGGATAAACAGATAACAATAAAAAGGTAGAACAACGTGGAGGGGCAAAAAAAACAACAAAAAAAACAAAACACATGAATATCGCTAACCAACTTAAAGAAAAAACACAAAAATGGGGGGAAAAAATGCAGCTATAAAAAGTATTTCCATTGAAAGCATACTTGCCATTGCACTCCTAACTGCCTTGTGTGCTATGAGCTATTGTCTGGGGAATGTGAGAATATGAATTGTTTGTAGGAAATATGCAGCATCAAGGTAGACAAGGTAAAATAAGTGTTTGTGGAAATGCACAGAGGAAACATCTACCTGCTGGAAGTCACTGAAGGAAATATGTTTAGTTCTTTTAAATTCAGACTCTTGAAGAATAAAGTGACCAAAATATTTAAGGCCAAAAATAAGTCTTTTTCTGCAGAAACAGAGACAGTGGCCAGTAGAGGGCACTCTACCCATTCAGGGCCCTAAGAGTTTTATTCTATATTGACAACATTGTCAGGCCAGCTAGTAAACAGTATAAAACTAAAAAATGTTGTCACTCTTACCCACAAAAGCACATCTCCATTGTGAACTACACCAATTTAAACTCCGCTTTAGGTGCTGGTGACATACCTCTGTGAGGATGCCGAGCTTTTCCAGGGGACTCTGAGGGGACATGGTGGAAGGGCTGGCAAAGCTGGAGGAGGAAGGGGAGCTGGATGCAGAGGAGGAGGATGAAGGGGAGGAATGTTGGCTCTGCTGGATCAGGTCTGGGAGGTGGTGGATGCGACCAGCAAAGCCGTTCCGGTCCGAGTGCTGTGTGGGGTGATGGTGGTGGTGATGTCGATGGTGGTTGTGGTGGTGGGGGCTGGAAGTGTGATGAATGAGGCCCTGCCCCGACACTGAGCCAGGGCTCGGGGCAAAACCCGTAATGAGGCCGAGGGTCTGCGTTTGGCCCGAAGCGGGGGCCGCACGCTTTCTGCTGTCACCTGCGCTCTGGAAGTAGAAAGAGGGGTAGACGACTGTGGGTCTACATGTGCTCCTGATGAGTTCAGGGGAAGGGAATGTGTTAGCTAGAGCAAAGGGCAAACTACAATGGCTATTCTACAGGTGGAAGAGAACTCATGTTAGTGGGTAATTATAAGCTTAGATGACGTGAGTTCTTTAATTGCCTTTACTGTCACAATAAACCCAACAGATTTTTCATTTCTTTGGTACTTAAAGCAAGTGATGACCGTTAAACATGTAATTTTAACGCCAACTGATGAGAGAACGTCAAAGTTTTACCTTTCTAAGACACTTAAAAATGTAACGAACCTTTGGAAACTTATCTGAAGTCTGATCGATAAATTTGGGATTGTTCTGCGTAGTTTAACCCAGCCTTCACCTACCTTACTTTATTGTTTACTTTTAGTCATTCGCAACGTATGCAAGAACAAAAAAGGATCACCAGAATGTACAAACAAAATGAATGAACACTTGGGATATGAACAAACAAAATTCACCACAATGGAAGGACAGAAGGTTTTCGTGCAATGATGTGTGTTTTCTTTTTTTTTCTTCTAACAGTACCTGTCTGACAACCAGCGTGCTGTCTTTGCATGGAGTTGTCCCCGCGTTGTTCTCGCCCTCATCGTGAACAATCATAGTTTTCACTGACTCTGTCTCTCCATTACTCAACTTGGAAGAACTGAGGATAAGAAGATGTATTCAATACAAACAGGAAGATTAGGCTGCAGTTAAGAAAATTATCAATTCTGTACACAAGTAGAACCAAGCAAAAGGGAAACCAAAACGTAGGTCTGTGAAAGAATCTGGTTCTTCATGTTACTCCTAAAGTATTAGTTCAGAATATTTTGAAGTGGGGTTCAATTATTATCTCATCTGTTGTACACAGCTCTTTGAATGTCCTCAGTTTAGAGAAATAGTTTAATTGTGACCAGACTGATAAACCAACAGCTAGTCAGAGCGAGGCCAAGCCCAACATGGATTACTGCTATTTTAAAACAACTCCAGTCTAAAAACTTTAAGACAACTTAATGTGAACAAAATGTTTTAACATTTTATACTGCTGTCAATTTCACATTACATCGTCATCCTGGTAAAAAAAAAAAAAAGCTGGTACAGTAGTATGATATTTCTGCAGGAAATGCCCTAAGCTGCACCAGAAGTGCTACAGCTAGCTGCTGCTGCTATTTGTGTTTGCCAATAATCAAAAAATTCTATGTAAATA
Organism: Kryptolebias marmoratus; assembly: GCF_001649575.2. NCBI lineage: Eukaryota > Metazoa > Chordata > Actinopteri > Cyprinodontiformes > Rivulidae > Kryptolebias > Kryptolebias marmoratus. Next base: position 22,994,310 of record NC_051435.1, on the reverse strand, counting down.
TTTGTGCAATTCAAAACTGATGGCAATGTAAATGTTAATAAAACTATAAATGTTTAGAGACTGGAGTCGTTTAAAATAGCAGCAATCCATGTTGGCTTTACTCAGACTAGCCATTAGCTCATCAGTCCCCCAGACTGTATATAAACCGGACAATGCGTCTCCATCCACTTTCCTTGTACTAAACTGATGCCAAATGACTGTTTTCAGGACCTGCCATATTTTACTTTTGGAGCCAGAGTCCAGGTAAAACTGTGGGGCCTAAAGTCCCCGTTTTAAAGACTCAGTTAATTAATCAAAACATATTAGAAAAAATAATATTTAAGCATACAGCAGCCAGATAAGAACTAAGTGAATCAGATGTCAACACTTGGAGGGAAAAAAAATCTGAAGTGTATTTTTACATTTTGTCAGGAAACTCTTTTCCTTTACATGGACTTAAAGCTCTTACTACAGCCAGTCTACAAGGACTTCAACTTCCTTATTCTGTTCCGGTGTCCAGTTTAAGTATACTTTATAGTCCATCGTTAATTTAGTTAGAATCAAAATCTATTTCTCCAAACTGACTTTCTTCAAAGAGCTACAGTATCTACAACAAGTACATATTAATTGCTGGAAACATTTCCACAGAACCACACTTCATAAGACCTGAACTATCCCTTAGCCCGTTGGTTGCTGTTAATGCCTTGTCTGAGGGTGATAAATACATACACAGCTTTGGAGTCCTCTGGGCCAGAAGTTGACTCTTCACCTGCCTCCTGGTCCACCTCTTCATCATCATCCTCATCTGTGGTGTCCGAGTCATCACTTGAGGAAGAGTAATCTGTCACCTTGTTCTGGGGACGAACGTCATCCACTGCACGCAGCTCCTTGGCCAGAGCTGTCAGGTCCTGAGGATCATGAGGGGAGAACTCATTTTATCTCACTGAAGTCGCTACTTTCAATCTACTGGAGTTCTGATCCACTTGATTCATCTGTCTGTTTTATGTGCAAACTGTTAGCCGGAATGTTAGAAGATTTTCTATTAAATTTTCTTTAGTAAAGCAGCAGGGCTGCTGGAGAGGAAGTCGTTGAATGCCAGTCAATGAGAAGCCAGCATGAAAGGAACAAAGCCAAACAGTGAAGCGAGGAGAGAAATGACTGCAGAACATACAGCTGATGGTCTTCAGGCTGCTGGAGGGAAGGTTAGTGGATTAATTCAGATAAAACAATAATTAGAGCTGCAAAGATGGAAAAGTAAATTATTTATCAAAGTTAGAGAAGGCGTGAGTTTTAATGACAGCTTGGCAGCCAGAGAGATCGGTGGAAACAACCAAGAAGAAGAAAGTCCATCAGCCAGAGAGGTCAGTATGAAGGGAAAACCAAGTGTTAAAAGTCTGATTGGATCACTCTATTGGATGGAGAGCAGATCACATGACATAGTTCAGAGGAGTTATTTTATTAGAGGAAAAAAAAGGAAATCAAGAAGAAAAGTCAGCCATTTCAAATCTTCACACACACCTCCCAGGTATGAAACAAACCCAGAGCTGCACACACCAACACACTACCTTTCTAATTCTAAATCTACATAAGCTGGAGATCTACACTTCTTCTCAGCTTCAAGTCAACTCTCACCGCTGGTCTGTTCGGCCTGACCAAGTCCTTCCTCTCTTCAGGTTTTTTTCCTGCATGCTCTGGTCGCTGGAGGGGTGACCCCTCGGATTTGGAAGAAGCTGAAGAAGGTGGAGGTTGTACGGTCAGTTTACGCTATAATTATAAGCAGTCTAATAATAAAAATGTGCCTGGGTGGTTATATCTAAGTCTTCATGTAACTTTTAAAAATGTGTATGAGTTCTGTTTTTTGAGTGCTGGTTGTTTGACTCACAGCGGGCCCTGAACCTCTCTCCAGAGCCACAGTGAGAACTGGGCTGAGAGCTGGAGTTACTGGAGCTGCTGGAGGAACTGGAGCCTCCGCTGCCACTATTACCGGCTGTTCTGGGAACCAGTTTCTCCACTCGTTCCCACAGGAGTCGAGGCTCTGCTGAACTGCAGAGGCAACAGACACCACAGTCAAAAAGTCAGTGAAACTACTGTAGAGACATGCAGGCTGTCTGCAGCAGACATGTGATTTGATTTCACAACAAACTGGAATCCTTTCAGATTTTCTAAATGATGGAGAAAGTGCAAAAAATCTACTTTAATGTAACTTAGCTTGTTTAGTTTTTATTAGGTGTTTAATTGTTCTTATTTCCATGAAACTGTATTTGACTTGGTTTTTAAGTTAGAAAAACTCCTTAAGTGTGAGAAAACTAAGAGCATAAACAATGGGAAATACACACTGTAAAAATGATTGAGGGCCTAATTTCTAAATACTCTGAAACATAAACCATAAAGTTAGCAGATTATTGATGTTTAATGATCAATACGGAACAAATATAAAAAATAACAATTATTACAGAGAGATTTTTTGGTTTTGGATGTCAAAACTATCATAGGGCTCTTAGAGAGAAAATATGGAGTCCATAAATATGCATGTTTGAGCTGATTAAAAACACTTTCTCTTTCTTCTGAGGTCTGACAGAGAACACTAAAACCGATGCTCCTACACAAATCTTCAAGCAGAAACAACTGAACCACCAGCAGTGAATGCACTAAAAAACATTCAACTTATTTATCCTAAGACAAGTTTTTCTTTTTTTTTCCAAATTAACTAAGTGTCTTTAATGTTCCATTACTTTTAAACTGCATCGTTAAAAAAAGTTCCTTGAGATAAATTTTTCCTCATAATAATTCTATTTATAGAGCCATTTTCTACCAACTAAAAAGCAGAGATTTACTGAGGACCTTTCTAGGCTTAGTTTCCCTTCTTGGGTTTATAATTTGATGTTGACTTTGAAGTTATTGGATGCTCCTGTTATTTGTGAGTATTGCCCAGTTTACTGCTCAGCTGTCATTGAATTTATCCTTTCAAAATAAAATTTTGCATTTTCAGACTGTTTTAATCTTAAGCACTTTCCATATTTTTACTACAACATCCAAAATGTCAAAACATTTAAAGTTTTATGAATAGCTGACATGATTTTTTTTTTATTCTACTCTCATGAAATCTCAGTCTTTTGTTTTTGTGTTTAAATTTCCAGACTGTATGATTTAACAGAATGTGTGTTTCTACAATATCAAAAGAGGGGAACATTGATTTATATTCAGAGAAATTTGAAAAAAGAGCTATAAACAAATGCCACTGTTAGCGTAGAACGAGCAAAAGTAAAACAGCTGTTAAGAGATTAAATCCTCCTCGGATTTACCTGGGAGCGTTTCGATGCAGCACATCCCTGCTGAGAGGGGTGTTGCCGTGGTGATGAGGCGAATCTCGCCTTGACAACACCGGAGACCTCGAAGTGGTCCTGACAGGAACCTTTTATGATAAAAACAGTGACCGGCTTACATTTACAAACGTGTGTGTCAGTTTATAGCGAGCCAGAATCACAGCTTTCACTGGCGCTCACTTCACTCACTGGAAATGTCTAAAGTAGTTACAGCACAAGTTAATGGAACAGAACAACAATAGCCCAAGAATCATGAATTATTTCTGCTACTATACAAGTTCAATGTGTTGCAAACAAGTGTTTTTTTTTTTTAACAAACTAGAGATTCTGTAGTTAAGCAATGGTATCCATGAATCTTCCACCTTGTTAAGCATGGTAAATATTTAAAATCCATATTTATTCAACTTCAAACACACAAACCCACCACTAAACTGTTATAGGCAGTTCCTGCCCCATCAACTGAAGCCCTCGTCCTCCTTAATCCACCCAGAGCACCTCAGTAAGACAATAGGCTCACGCCAGCAGTCACATTAGAGGCCACGTTTTCTCGTTAGTATTTTGAAGCAACCAAAGCTCAGTTCACCACCACCAAGCAAAGCAAAACTTCCAGAGGTTTTTAGTGGGTTACAGTTGTTTAAAAGATCCACAGTAACACTCTTCTGCTTCCTAACACTGACATGTCGAGCAGCACAGAGACCATCCACAGGGTGGTGATATGGTTTGGCAACAGTGTTGTTTGTGACAGTTTGTTTTTTTTCTTTCTGGTTGACAAATTACTTTTGTGGCACTTTTTAAATTTCTGGATTCCAACTTTTCCTATGTCCTTGCAGAAACGAATAGCTATTATGCCCTTCCTACGCTCAACTACAGAGACTTGTGCATTCTGGTGCGACAAAAACAAACTGTTTTCTATGAGCTGAACTCCTTCTATACTTATATTTCTACACTTTTTGTGCTATCTTTAAGGTCTTTAGTGGTCAAACAGTGAAAACATGTTAAGGGAACACAACTGGCTGTGTGTGTTTCAGTCCTCCTATTTTAGTACAAATTGCTAGGAGCCCAAAGACTGATTGTTGTGGTTTTTATTACCACAATAACCAACTATCTTTGTGCCATGCTGATTCATGCCACGTATAGTCTTATCTTTGTTTTTCTATTTAGTGAAGGGAACAAAGTTCACTTTAGTGGGGAAATAGAATTTCTCAGTGAAATTTCTTCTTTCATCTAGTAAAGTAGACACTGCAAGTGGCAGTCTGACGTTTTTATGCAAATTTTATGAGTATTTGAAGAAATCGCATTTTAGGGCTGCAGTTTCTCACAGATCATTTCTTTTTCACTACAGGTAAAGAAACGTGTTTTAAATCCAGACAATTATCTTATCTGGTGAGTGACCAGAAGGTTGTGTCAAGTCTACAGCTACGGCTACAACACTACGCCGCAAGCTCCTATTCCTGTTCTTACCCTGGGCGGGGCCTCCTCTGAAGGGGCCTTTTCATGGGGCAAAGGTCTGGACTGATGTTGGGTTTGTGGGTCAGTGCGTGCAGAAGTTGATGATGATGATGAGGATGAGGATGGTGATGAGGAGGATGGAGGTTGATGGTATTGGTGAGATTCGTGGCTTTTGTGCAGGTGGAGATTTTCAAAGCTAGGTGTGAGCGGCTCGCTGAAGGAGTGCGACCGTGACACGACAGGCGGAGTTGATGTGGATGAGCTTGGCGGGGCCACACTGCTGCTGCTCTTTAGAGCAGCCAGATGGGAGCGGACCTTTCAGACAACAAGACAGAACAAAGCGGGCAGCACAGGTCAGTCTGCATGCAGGTCACTCAGACAAAGACTGGGGATTCAGGCACCTTTAGGGGCTTGTCAGATTGGAGCTATACAGAACAAATCTTTGGAAAAGAAATCTGTTTTTACTAGTTTTGTTTAGATAAAGAAAAAAAAAGTGTCTTCCTTAAAAGGATGTTCAAGCCTGAAATGTTAAAGACTGAAGTTGTTTTGAGCTTGAACCATATCAACAAGCTAACAATGGGTTGGCCTAGGCTGCGTTTGGACTAGCTGTTAGCTCCTCAGTCTTGTAAGACATAAACTGTTCCTCTAAACTGAGGTCATTGAAAAAGCTATCCAAAACAAATAAGATATAATTTCTTTTCAACTTTTCCACAGACCATTTTAACACGGCCAGAATGTCCCTTTAAACCAGGGGTGCCAAACTCCAGGCCTTGAGGGCCGCTGTCCTGGAGGTTTTAGGTTTTTCTGCTCCAACACACCTGATTCAAATGGTCTAATTACCCCCTCGCCAAATCATCAAGTTCTCCAGGAGCGTGGCAACAAGTCATCCATTTAAACCAGGCGTTTTAAAGCAAGAACACGTCTAAAACATGCAGGACAGCGGCCCCCGAGGAATGGAGTTTGACACCTGTGCTCTAAACTATCCAATTTGCAACACTCCAGAGGCAGACCTGACAGTAGAGAGGAAGTGGCATGTATATAGTTTTAGCTCATTTTTTCTGAATTTTGTCCAGCTTCCTATGAAAGCTCTACTTGAACCTGAGGAACCCTTTTGCTGTTTGTCATTAAACCATTATGACTTCAATCTGACATCACTGTGTTGTTGTGAAAAATGAAAAAAAAAGGGTCTTTACAGATGCAATAATTTAATTCTCACTTAAAAAAGAAAGCTAAGACTGAGGCTGCCATTTAACTCATATTAGCTGCCATGATTCATCAAAAGGGCTCTGCTGTATACTTATAATTTACCTACCACAGCTGGCATGGATAAAAACGTGATACTATAATTAAATGATAGATATAATACAGAGCTCTTGAGAAGAAAAAATAAGATATGGATTTAATCTCACTCACTCAGCGTATTTAACCTTCTAACCTTCTCATTAAACTGATAGCATTATTTTCAGCCTGTCTGTGGGGAGATATGAGGATTTTTCATGGAGCTGTCCTTTTAGCTCCGATGAAGTGATTTGCAGTCTTGGTCATCTGAGGCTAAATCTTCTCTGGAAGCATTTTAATCTCACGAAAGTCTTAGGAATCATTCAAAACACTAAATGGATTCAACTTACAGAGCCATCAGTACTCTCAAAGAGAAGAGCCAAGATTAAAACTTTAACTATTAGCTGAACATCCCAGCAGCTGATAACGGCTGTAAGAAATATTTGGATTTACATTGTTCAGCGGTATAGCTCCAAATCATTACAAAGCCCCTAAAGTCGTCACAGAAATAAAAGAACCAACATGTTTTACCTGTTGTTACTCAGATTGCACCATTTTGGTGATACAAAATAGGTGGCTTGAATACCAAAAGGTGACATGTGGTACTCTCTTTTATCTTAGTGACATAAGAGAAACAACAAACAAATAAACAATGAATAAAATGTTAGGCTTAACAAACCCTGAGACAGAAATGGGTTTGACCGAGTGATTTCAAGCTTTCCCACTGCTTTAAGGTTCATTTTAAAGTTACATTTAAATTAACCATTAATGTCACTTTGTACAAAGTTGGTCATCCTCGAATACTTCCTGCCGTTACATTCATATATAACAATGCTTGAATTTTAATGCACGTCTCACTTTCATTTCACTACAGGTTGGGGAGTAATTCTTTTGGAGTTAGAGGGCCACAAACTACAATGTTCCTTTAACTTCAAATTTAAATTGGGACAACCTGAGTCCCACCAATCTTAAGTTTTAGAAATATTCATTCTCAATAACGGGCAGGAGGAAGGAATGTAAATCAAAATGTGAAAATGGGGCTGGCATGCAAACATACTCATGAACACAAGCACGATAGGTGATGCAGCATGCACACAAACACTGTAAGAACAGAGCACCTGATCCAGGGTCCAGTTCTCAGGTTAAGGTCTCATCTTCCATCTCATTCACGGCTGATTTCTTCATTTAAATGTGTTTAAGTAACTTTCATTATGTAAATTCAAATCTCATCTAAAAAAGCGTTAGGTGTGTTTAGGCTAAGAGGTGATTTTGGAAGGAAATTCATAACTTTTACAGAAATAAAATAGAATAAAATAAATAAACCTGACAAATTTATGGACTGGAGCTGAAATTATTTTGATCAAGTTATTTTTAACTCAAGGACCTGAAGTGTTTCTATGTTCAGCAAAGTCATATTAAAACATCTGAGCTTGACGACTGCCTGCTAATAGTAGAAAGCTGTTCATTCTGCTTTAAGGTTTATTGAGGCACCAGTGACTTACATCATGACCTGTACCCAGCCACAGCCTTGTTTCTGTATAATTTAATCTGTGAGCCATGTTTGAAACAGACTGACGTTAATGAACTGTGGTTATTTATGCAAAGCGGGTTCAATCCCTCGCTGGGAAGTGACTATAAAAGCCTGAGTCACGCTGTTGCCAATCTGGGTGCCTCTTAATTATAGATGTTTTGAATCACCAGTATGGCGAGGTACAGAGAATCAGCTATAAATTTCACCTCTGAGGTAAAAGATTCTTTTCTCCGTGTCTAACTAGTGCATTTCCAGATTATTTTAAAAAATCATAAAGGTTTTTTTTAGCTAATCTTGCTCACCATAGACATTTATCTGCGCACATGTTGTTTCTTGTTTTTCGTCATCTTGCATTTTGTTTGCTCAGTCTGACAAGTTAAAAGCTAATTATAGGAACAGACGATTGGAAACATTTTGTTTTTAAAGCCACAAAATAAAGTTGATTTAAAGTAATTTCATGTAGACGAAAAACATTTTCTCGCAAACAATCTCGGGTTCTTTATGTCATAAAAGTTTCTATCTAAAAGTTTAAAAACTGTTAGCTTGAAGATTTAATGGTTTTCAACTGTGACTACACTGTGGTTAACACAACAGTTCAGCTGAAGACGCAATAAAAAAAAGGGACAAAAACTGTAAAAAGGGCAGCAGAACACATCAGAGTGATGAGAACTCTTTTACAGCTCGAAGCAAATACTCAAATATTCCCAAAATCACCTGAAAAAAGAGAAACTTCATGAAGAAACAAGCCAATACACAAGATTTCATGTAGATGATAGGTCATCTTAGAGATCAGGAGAAACATTTTCTTTCCAAGTAAGCAATCATTTACAGGAAAAACTGCTTTTATCCCAAGTCCCACCATTTAAATTCTCTCCTCAAAAACAAGATGGTATCATAAATTCATTCACTGTTGGCTTAACCAGTTCTGAGAAACAAACCTTCAGGCTCTGACAGAGTCCCACTCCCCTGAGTTGGTAAATGTGGCTTCTTCAGAGAGATACAGTATAATGAATAATATGTTATTTTAGAACAGGGGTCTGCAAACTTTACAATTAAAAGAGTCATTTATACCATCTGTCCTAAATCAAATTTGTACTCAACAAAATCTGCCTAACCCTATAAACAAGGATAAAAAAATTATACTTGTTGAATCGTGGCATTTTATTTTTAAGTCTTAGTCAATAAGAACAAACTACAGTGCCCTAAAATCTAATAATGTACAGATGTGCAAAACTTCTGCTTTTACAGCTGTTTGCATCAAGTATGCATAAAACGTTTATTTTCTGGTAGATTTGGAGTGTCACTGCTGTATGTCAGAAAGTCGCAGAAGCAAACCATGAGCTCAAAAGTAAAACTGAATCTGATTCTCAACACATTTTAAGGAAAACTCACAGCATATTCAGCTAATTCTGCTACTGAAACAATGTGAGGCTGTGTACACAACATATTTATCATAAATCATACGTCTACTAATGTCTGTAGGACATTTGAGATCACACAGGAAGCCCAACCTGTTTGCATTACTGGTGTCATTCTGCTGCAGAAAGTCCATACATTTATTGCAAAACATTAGACGGGAAATTTGCCCAAAAAATATCCTTTCTTAGTGGCAATATAAAAATAAAAAATATTCAATTACATTTCAGATTTAGTCAAATATACAAGAAGCCACTACACGTGGCTCCCAAGCCGCAGGGTGCAGACCCCAGCATTACATCAAACCTACAAGAAAAAGATTTGTGAATTGCTTAGGCTGAATTTGAACAGTCTGTGAAACATCACTCAATCCGCTGTATCTTAAGAAATGTAGTTTCTAATCCAGTTAGACACTGAAACATAAAAAACAAGCATCTTTCTATGGAAAGTTTCAAATACACATTAGACTGTGTATAAATCTTAGAGCTTGGTGAATTATCATATAGATTAGTCACATTGTAATCCCACCAATAAAAATAACAGCTCTACTGAGATGCAGGATACATTCAATTCAATGTGTTGTAGACAAAAAAAAACTGTTTTATAACCTGCTTCAAACTGAGCAGAGTTATAATTATTTAATGTCAGCATCTCCTGGAAAAACATTTAAAACACAGTAAAGACAGCAGACATCTACATTAGAAAGTCTCCTGAGAGAAACAAACTACAGTCACTGCATGCAAGCCATTTTTAAAGTTTTAGAATCGAGTTAGAACCGAAGAAAGACAAAGGATCAAAGGGAAGAAGCCATCGTTGTTACCTGTGGTTCAACCGGTCGGTGCATGGCGGGCGCCTCCGACGCCGAGTTCCCATTGGGGTGTGAGGACTCAGAGCGCGGTGGCACTGGAGGCTGCTGGGGTTTGGTCTGAGCGGCCTGTGGAGAACCCTGGATGTTCTTCCGATATCGCTCGTCAGCCTGAGGAGAACACATGCAGGCAGAAGGTTTACCTGCTGCTGGAGAGTTCAGGTCAGTGAGGACAGAAGCCATTAGACAGTAGGATTTGTTAGTTTTCTCCCACAGAGAAAAATATATGTACTAACAATACTGCAAGCACACCAGAAGGGCAACTCATCAAGGAAAGATGTGTTATTTTTGCCAAATTACTCTCACATTTTGTCTAAAACAGCAACAGCTCTATTTAAGCAAGGTTGCCATGCACTTTTCATGGTAAGAAAGAGCCCCTACTATAAAAAGAAAAGTTAGGACACACAAAGAGAGAGATTCATGACACTGATTCCCGGTAAAAGGTGTGGCTTTACAGGAGAAAATGTCTTTTTTTTGTCAGAAAGTCTCACAGATAGGACAAAAACTGGTCTGCTGACTGGACTTATCAGAACCAGAATCGTTTCTTGCCAAGTACATTTGCGCACGCAGGGAATTCGCTTCAGGTTCCCAGTACTGCAGAAATGTTTTTGAGCCATAATTTTAGTCGATAAACTATATATTTTTTTTACAATAATTAACCCTCTCAGGCTCAAATTAAGTTCTAGTAACAGGAAAAATCAGATACGTTGTTGCAACGCCTGCCTTGAGAGGGTTAAACAATATATTACCCTCCTAAAATGGATCTCTGATCAAACAATAACCAGTAATCTGAATGGAAAGTCTTGGATTCAAATATAAAATGGCTAAACCGGTTACCCAGAAATAAAACTGCCTCCTGTAGCATATTTTCAGTGAATAAACTCCGGGTGTCCAGTCTAAACGCCCCATAAACAGAGTTTATTAAAACAAACATGTCTGATTCTATAGTACACTAGCTAAAGGGTTTAGCCTTTTTGTTGATATAAAATGGTTTATTTTATTACATGGGTAGCTCATGGTTTAAATTCATTCCCAGGATGATTGACAGAACTTGCAGCCAGCAACTCAATAATGGTTTGAACAATTAAAGAGATATTTGAAGCATTTTTAGGTGGTGTTCTGTGAAAAGGTTATGAGCCAATTATATTTGTCTGAAGACTGAGTTTCAAGGTTAATTGTTAATATCTTTAAATAAAAAAACAGTCAACAGAGACACATAAACACAATAGAAGAATTTTGTTGTTGGTCCGGGACAAAGAAGTTGTTACATTATTAGAAAGGTTAAGACATTTTAGTCAGATAGCTTTTCTACCCAGAGTCCATTCAGTTAGCCATCACCATGTCAGCACAGCAGAACCAAAGCAGTGAGTTCACACAAGCAAAGAAGCATCTACAGCAGTCAGAGTGACGGCATGAGGTTCACCTCTCTGACCGGCTCAGAGTCAGGTGTCAGGCCTTGGTGGTCAGCCACCAGCAGCTTGGGTTCTGTGGTTTTTTCCAGACTGGAAACCGGACTGGGCCGTGTCTTCTCAGAGTCAGTGCTGGGAGGTTGTTTTGGTGCATCCGAGTCAGGAGTTTTCAGGGGTTTTACTCTTTCTGGTTCGAGGCTCTGTGAGGGTTTAGAGCTCTGTTGTTGGGTCGTTTTGCTACTGTCCAGGTTCTGGTTCTGCTGGAGTGACAGCAGGTAGGCCTGCTCCTGCTGCAGCTGTCTCTGGAGCTTCTGGGCCTGTCGCTGCTCCTCAAGCTCCCGCCATTTATACTCCTGAGTACAGGGAGGACCGAACTGAACCAAAACCACTTAGTGCATGAGGCTGGACATGGTGTTTGGTTACAGCAACACTTCTTTTTAATGGGTTCACCCTGTTAAGTGACACTTCAGACACTTAATTCAATTTATACCAACCAGCAAATTAGAATCTGGCTTCATTCGTCAGTCTTCATATCTAAAAAAAGTTATCATAAAGAGCATTTGTTTACATAATAATATGATGAAAGCTCATTAGGGCTGTGCCAAATCATACCGTCAATGATATTACTGGTAAAAAAAAACAGTAAAATACCTCTTATGTTGTTGTACTAATGAATGATGCTATCTGCAAGATTCAGTGTTAGATATGTTTTCCATATCAATATCAATATCATTGCAATACAATTTTCAGGCTACATCACCCACTCACGAGGCTCATCATGACTAAAACCCAACATCGTTGTATCCTTTAAAAAAACCTCAATGGAGCACTTAGAGCTATAAAAGTTGTTTGTCTCAGTCTACACAGCTAATTATTATAAAAAGGAAACTTGTTTTCATTTTATGAATCGTGACTTTGTAGGAACCAGAGAGTAAAAAGAATAATTTGGTTCTATATTTGAAGGTGGAAACGTTCACATCCTTTTATTATGTGAGCATCTTCTGTAACCCCCACTCCCCAGAGGAACAGAATCCTTTTAAAATGGAAAACACAAAGCCCTTTAACATATCTGTGCAACCCGAGCAGGAACAGAAACAGGGGAAACCCTCTCTTCCTGTTGACTGACTAGTTTCCTGGTGACGACATTAACATCACCGAGGGCCCAGTAAACATCCTGACTTCCCCTGCAAACCCTGAGAAAACTTCAGCTGGTAATGACTCCCCGTGGATTTCTAAAAGCAAGTCCGTAATCTCAATAACTTGAGTCGGTTTCACCGGAAGGTAAACCAAATCAAACATTATGGCTGAAGGAGGCATAATAAGGAATCCCTAAATGAAACATATCCACTTAGAAATATCATGAAAACTATGGAACAATATAGAAAAAAAATTAAAACTGCTTATGTAATAAAGAAAAAAACTAAACTGAAATGTGACGTCCTGGGATGAAAACGAGCGAAACTCACCAGCAGCATGGCCTGCTCATGAAGGAGCTGCTGTTGGAGGATCTCCAGGTGCCTCTGCTCCTCCTCCAACTGACGGCGAATATACTCCTGTCAATCAAACACACCCCGTCACGCTGACATTAGTTAACTGCGTGTGAAAGGCAAACATGCTGAAAAAGATCAACCCTGACAGAACATTTTCCTAAAAGAACTATAATTTTAAGAGGCCTGATCTGCACATTATGGTAACTGTATAGGGATTTATGCTCCAAATATAGATCATTCCTATTTAAGGTTCCCACGACACGACTAACTGACCGCTACTGGCTTCTATATTTGTTTTCTGTAAGAAAAAAAAAAAAACCTGCTTTGATTTGTCAATCAACCAGCCTGAGCAGCACCACCCAACACTTATACTGAGTTCAGGTTTTGCATTTTGGTACATTTGTATGAGTTATCCTATACCCAAAATAAGAACAACCTCTAAACTACCAAAAATAATCCAAATTGATGTAGACATGTTATTTTTATAACTGTTATACAATATAACTCCTTACACAAACATAATCCACCAAAAGAATGTTTTTTTAATAAAGGGTTGTGGTTAGTATTCTTCAAAAAATTGGAGTAAGTTTTTTTAATGGCTTGTTTTGCACTCTGCACTAACTTTGTGTGAAATGAAATGCTTTTTGGATTTCAAATTTAATAGTTTGCATCTTCCCAAATACATACCCAGTTGCTGAACCACTTTGAAAAGGACATAACCCCCTCCTCCTTCCTTGTGTCAGTACCTGCTCTCGGTCGGCCCTCCTCTTCTCTTCCTCTGCCCTCCTGCGCTCCTCCTCCTCTTTGCGCCGTCGCTCCATCTCCTCGATGCGTCTCTTCTCTTCCTGCTCCCGCCGGCGCTGCTCGCGCTCCTGCTGCCTCCTCATCTCACGCTCGCGGCGTTGTTGCTGTGGGTGAGAACAAGAGGCAAATTCTGACAAAAATCTCCCCCGTGTCCCAGCTCAGATTTAAGTTCATCTGTCCTTTAACATGAGATCACACAGCTTATGTTGGCTCTTCACTGTGCAACAATAAATGGCACTGTTGAACTGTAACTCTGATTTGGCCTCTGTGAGTCAAATAAGTATCTATTTTAACATTTGAATTTTTTTCTCCTCATAAAAAATGTAAAGGAAGTTTCTGTCTTAATATCGTCAAATTGGAAATAAGTTGAAACTTATTATAAAAAAAATGAGAAAGGTGAGATTTTGGAGTTGGACAAATCCGGTGATTGCAGCCTAGATTTTCATGTCTTTAGGAGAAATAAGAAACATTATGCTTATTTGCAACATAAATGTTAAGATTTGCATATCTGAGTGAAAAAAAAAACCCACAGAAAAACCAGTGTAAATTCCACAGAGACTTGTTGGAATGTAACAAGTTACCATATTAACTTTTAAAGTGCTGCTTTTAAACTGGACCTTGAAAAGAGATTTAAAGATTAAGTTTTTCTGTTATTCAGTGAAAGTCATATCCTGCAGCTTCTGAGTTGTGGGCCATTAATGCAGAAATTTTGTCCTCAATGTCCAGGGATTTTAAAGCAGAAGGGCCGTGAGCAGTTATATATACTCAACTGTGCCTCTCACGGTATGATCTAAAGGCACAGCTAAGAATTCAAATCCAAACTCTTCTCTCTTGTTACCGACTCCTTCCGGCTGATAAGTCGCAGTTCATTTTACATGTGCCCAGCAGCTGTTTAAATTACCAGGAAACTCCTCTCCATGCTGCTTTATATTACATCCTCATTTCTGTGTTTGTCAGGCACTCTTTCATCACTTCGTTTTTTTTCTTCATTCGTATTAAAGTTCTCCTGCTCCCTCTGTTTCAATCTGTGCTATCAGCGTTCATTTTATTCTCCTCCTAAGACGAAAAGCAACCGGGCTTGTGTAGACTAACAGATATGAACCACAGCTTAATAAGATAAAGGATAATTACATACTAAATTTTCCAAATTCTTCTCTGAGGGCATTTTCCCCCCACTGCAGCCCAAAATTGATTTGGAGGTGTAATATGTTAAATTATCAACTAACAATCTAACCAATAACCTCAAAGTCAGATGTCTTCAATCTTATTACAGAAAAAACACCAAGCTATAACAAGCTGGAGCTAAAGGGAAGTTCTGAATATATATATATATATTCCAGTGAGGAGAAGATAAATGTAAAAAGAGGATAAACTGTAATACAGAGTCCCTGACATTACTGTTCTACAAATATGTTTTAAACACCATAACAGCCAAAGACTATGTAAAATTTACATTTACTTCTTTTGATTAGAAAAAAATAATAATATCAAATGAAGATCTTCACCCTGGAAATATCGACCTGAACCCCACAATTAGTTATTCTTTTGTTTCAACGTTCTCTGTTTACATTATAAATTTTCATTATTTGGCTGACAGCAGGATATTGTTGACCACAATGGGTGTAACAGTGCACATAAGTCAGCTCGGTACAACTGCTAGTCTTTTTTTTGCTTCTTGCATTGCTTTGTTGTAGAGTGCAATTAGCAACATGCGTGAAAAAAAATATGTGTGCCCTCATCTAGATGAAAGTGGCGATCGCCTGTAACGAACGTATTGTTTGTTGGATTGCACACACCGGACCCTGACTTCTGTACTGGGATAAATAAATGTACCATTGCTCCTCTATTGGCAAATGTGTGTTTAAACCACGATTGGCGGTTTTGCATGTTTTCCACAAATGATGAGTTTCTTTAATGTCATACCCTTCATCAGGATTTAACACAAACATTTATAGGTCCAAATATGTTAACACACAATTGCTATCTTTATTACACTGTAGTGATGATTTGTGCAAATTTAAGTACATTGTATTTATATTTAAACCCACAAATGAAAAAACAAAAGAAATACAAATATTATAGCCACTCTCACTTTAAGAGTGCCCACACCAGACTCTGTGAACTCCCAGCTTTGAGCCAGTTGTTTCTGTATGATACTGTTACTGTTAAATATTAAACAGCTGGATGTATGTCAGATACTGTATGAGGCCTTTGTGCTCACCTCCTCCAGCCGCCTCCGCTGCTCCTTCTGCTGCTCGATTCGTTTCTGCCTCTCAGCCAGCAGCTGCCGCTTGTACTCCTCTTGTTCGCGGAGCTGCTGCTCCTGGAGGAGCTGTTGGCGACGCAGGGCCTCCGAGCGCTCCTTGTTCTCCTGCTGCAGCCGGATGAAGTCACGACGCAAAGTTGACTCGCCCGGCACGTTGACTATGGAGCTACATGGAAAAGACAATAAGAATAATTAAAGCTTGTATCAAAGAAATCAACATGCAAGGTGTAAAGTTTCTGATTTTCTTTATTGGTTTAGAACATTAGTTCAATTGTGTTTTCTAAATAATTTGTAAAATTAGAGCTTGATCCTTAAGTAGCACTGCAAATGGGTGAAAATGCAGCTATGTACATTTGAACGATACTGTGTAATCGTAATGAGCTATTATATCTTTCTACAAGAAGTCATGTGTTTTGAGTTAACTTTCAAATCAATTTGACCCGTTCTCTTCTAGGCTTTCTGTAAGTTTAACAAAAATCGTTCACTGGCTGCTTTGCAACACATTTTCAATCCAGTCTTTGTAATTGACAATACACTACACTACAGCTAATGAAATGTGGAAATCATCTTGTTGGTACATATAGGTGTTTGACATTTTTGTAGGCTCAAAGAAAGAATCAAATTCAAATGTGTCTTTGTGAAACTAAGTAACAAAAGTGCCAAAAGATCCAGTTTATTGCTGTCACAAGTTGACACAACACTGCTTCATTCTTTGAGTTTAAGATAAGACAAGATAAGATATTCCTTTATTAATCCCGCAGGATTAATAAAGGAATTTGCCACCAATTAGGAGCCATTTTCTGCTCTTGTACTGTTTGTATAGTTCTGTAAATCTGAGCAAAAGAAAATATGACAATGAAACAGCTTTCATGCTTTAAAACCATTTAAACAAAACATAAAAATGTTTTATTTTACTTTTGCCCTGTTGTCTAAATCCCCACTAAGGGGCAGATTTACTACAACATTGTCAGATTTAATGTAAATTTACAAATAAGGCAATGATAAATTTGCAACTGATGTGGACACAGTCATCTCATACTTTCTATGCCTAAAATTTGGAGTAGAGAAGAGGTTTACGGATTACAGCAGAACCAATAAAAAGTTTTTTTTGTTTCTTTAATTTGTGCCAAAGTGCGCAAGTGAAACACTTGAACAAGGGATCAGGTCGGTGCTTGACCTGTCGTCAGTAAATGACAGGCTCTTTAATATAAAATGGTGCTTGTTTTTAACTTTGTACTGCTCTCAGTAGATGCATTTTGGTCATTTTGACCTGCTTACCATCAGCTAAAGACCCCACTAGGATCTTCAAGACCTACATAACCTGTTAGAAACTGGCTAGATTGCAAGTAAACCTCCTTCAGTCTGGAGGTAATCATGGCAATCATTATGTTGCTACGCTCTCAGAAGTCACAAAATAGGTTTTCCCTGCAATTTTCTGTGTTTCCCAAGATGCTCTCTTGCGCCTTCAGCCTGCACTAAATGTCAGCAGCATGTTGTCAATACAGTACTTCCACATTGTGGTACTGGTGCATCTTGCTTATTGTCAAAGAGCAGAATAAGACTGAGTGTATGTGGTGGTGCGGAATTCACTGGTGTGTGTGTGTAAAGCACAAATTGGTTTTTGCAGCCACATGACGAGCACATGGAACAATACTATTGGCTGTAGGAGGCAGGATGCAATGTCTGTAGCCAAGAACTATGCTACAGCTTACATGCAGCAGTGCCAGCATGGTGTGGGAGCATGGCCAGTCCTGCTTCAAATGTTGATCTTCTATCATGATAAGCTGCCACCATGCTTTCCCCAAACTCTACTTAGGAACCCAATACACTGCCACCACAATGATATTCCACCATGACCTTTCTACGCAGGTTTTGTGAATGCTTATAGCCATCCTTGACCTGTCTACTAGATACTGGATGTGATGCAGAGCCCTCTGTGCTCCAAATACAACAGTAAAGTTTTTGCCAAGACCTTTCCAATCCACATTCTAGCTGATTTTTTTTTACCTTGTGGCGGGGTCATCATCCAGATGATTTGTTTTTTAGATTTGTTTTTTTTAGTAATTTCTTTGTGGTTCCTTTTGCATTTTCCTTTTTATTGTTAGTGTTTTTTTCCTCTTTGTGATCATTTTTTTTGTATTTTGTGACATTAGTTTAGTTATGTTCCTTGTGTTTCCATTGTGATGTTTTCTTTGTGTTCAGTTCCTCTGTGCCACCAGTCACTTCTCCTCCAGTCAGTACTTTTCTGTTACCAGTCTGCTCCGCCCATCCACACCTGTCTCCTAACCAATTAGTCTTACCTGCAGATACTTCGTCATACACCTCAGCCTTTATACTTTGTCAGTACCCTTTCACCTATGGTCAAGCAATGTATACCGTCATGCTTCATACTGTTATTCTCCTGTGTTCCCTCAAGCTCTGTTAGTTGGCATCTTTCTGCTGCCTCGTCAGCTTTTTGTTTCGTAATCCTTTTGGTTTTATTAAATTTTAAGTTTGCTCTGGAGTTCCCTGTGTCAGCCTGCATTCCTGGGTTCATCCTTTCCCGACCCGTGACACACAAAGGCTATTTCTAAATTACAAACAGATGCTAAACTACTCTTGATGATAAATCTTCCCCCATGATGACACATGGCAATAACTATCTCATTAGTTTGCCACATGAGGAGGGGTTATGGTGTGATATCTCACTTATTGCAGCACCACTTCATAAGACATGTGTAAAGTAATTTGGGCTCATAAAGAGAAAGAAATCATTCATGAAAATTATGCAATGAAAGTTTCTAATTCCTGTCAAACACTTTATAATAACCTTGGCTCTCCTTCTTGCTCAGAAGCTTCTTCTTCCTCTTCCTCGCTTCCACTGTATTCATACTCTGTCTCATCTGGGGAAAAAAATGATCAACACATGAGCTGTCATCATTTTAAACTTGCCTTCAAAAGATCTGCAACTGTAAACAGACGACTCACCTTTCTCGCCCCTCTTCTTCTTGGTTCTGTCGATGTGGTCTTTGAGCTGGATGCGGACCTGCCTCTCATTGGGCTGGTCCCGGATGAAGGGGTGTTTCAGAAGCTGCTCTGTAGGAGGACGCTGGGTGTAGTTCTTCACCAGGCAGCCCTCAATAAAGCTGAAAAACTTTTTTGACCTGTTGGGATGGTTGTATGTGATTTTAGGAGTTAGGAGGTGTTCAGATGTTCACTCAAACTGAAGATGCAAGGGAAACTTTAGGTGACACTATAAAGATGGAAAAAGTTATTGCACCATTTTTTGGACTTCAGTCGAGGTGGAGGGTTTCTGGGAATGAGGAAGAGGGCTCTCATTGGATGCATGTCACACAGGGCTGAAGGAAACAACAACAAAAAAAACAGATCAGAGAAAAAAAAACATGTGTGAAGATGAAATGCTAAGTTCAAGGAAAAAAAAATAACAACTCAACGAATCAGTGGTGAATTTGACAGACTGTGTAACACCTGTTTTCCTCTATTTTTTTTAGCAATTTCTTTTAAATTTCCCACAAACTGGCATCTTCACTAACTCTGAAAAGCTACAAAAATTGTTTGCAAAAATTGTACAAATCTTGTACTTACGGGGAGCTCCTTCCGCCATCTCAATGGCTGTTATTCCACAGGACCACAGATCACTCTGAAGGACAGAAAGCAAGCACATTTGCACACACATTCAGGATTGTTCCTCTCAATAACACATCTATTATCGCCTTCCGCCAAGAAAGGTGCCCAGTCGTGTAAAAAAAGCAAATATATCATTCACCAGTGGACAAATTTTAATTAAAGAATCAGCAGGCAATCACTGGATGTACATCTACAACTGATTAACTTTTGTAGTCACACCAATTCAAGATGGCTGTCACAGCTTTTTCAACCTTAGTGAACAAAAAAAAGACTATGACTCATTTTTACAGATACTGAGCTCATATTTGGTGTGGTAGTAGCTGAGAGTCATTACCAATACATTATTCATGATACAAATACATGATCTGACAGATCATTAGAACTTTGGCAGGCACTTTGGTGAGCAATACGTATTTCTTCAAGGAATGCTACTTTCATTTTTACCAATAATCTGAACTTTTAAAGCTTTGTGAGAAGTCTAAGGAAAGGGCAGGAAAAAAGTATGTTCATAAAGCTGACTTCAGTCTCTTTCTTACATATATTAAGCTTCACAACAGACAAAATGCTTGAATTGTCGCAGTACTTCCTAACTATTTTTTCTTAAAACCTCACTTTTTACACCGACAGAAGAGTTGCACCCCTCCTCTGTTCCTATGTGCATGAATGATAAAAAGAAAAATTCACTCATTTAGTTTTGTTAATAATATACACCATATATTTTGACTTTCCATAAAATATTGACAGTCAGTGCCTTGATCTGGCATACCTCTGTCCAAAGAATAAGTTTTTTATCTGGTTTAGAGGAAATGTTTTTAATTATATACTAAGAGCGTTTGCACCATTAATGCCTCGTGTCCCTTCCCATCATGACAATGCCCCTGTCCTTACCCTGTAGTCATAGGTAGCATCAGGATTTTCATCACAGGCTATAACCTCCGGAGCCATCCAATACGGAGTCCCAATGAAGGTGTTCCTCCGACCGACTGTCCGGTCCAGCTGAGCACTCACACCAAAATCCACTGAAGAAAAACACAACAGAAATCCATCCAAGGTGGTTTGACACAGTTTCCTTTTGCAGAGTTCTTTGTGTGTAAATAACTCTCCTCGTGTCTATATGCCAGTTATTCAATGACTTTATTTTATGTTGCTTAACTTGCGTTCAAAATCAGTTTGCAAGAACTGCTTAAGCACCAGAGAAATGAGATTAAAACTCTTTAAATCCTGTAGGAAAGTAGGTAGAAAATACAGGAGGGATAATTTAACCCTAAAGTGTGTGTGTGTATGTGTATATATATATATATATATATATATATATATATATATATATATATATACCGGTATATATGTGTGTGTGTGTGTGGGTGTCTTTGTGGTGTGCGTGGTTGTGTATGTACTGGTGCAAACATGCAACTGCAGAAAGTAAAACTTTTTAAGAAAACAATTAAAATCTAAAGATTTTGGTTAGTAATAATTTGTCAAACCAGTCATGCTCTTCCATTTTATACCATAATCCAGAAAACGTAAAAGCTCGTACCCAGTTTGACTTCAGCATTTTCAGTCAGTAGGACATTTTGACCCTTGATGTCACGGTGGATGACATGATGAGCGTGAAGGTGAGCTAATCCCTGCAGAAAATCCCAGAATAAAAAATATATAACATACTCACTGCTTTGCTAATGGGTTTTTTTTTGTGTTTTCAACTGTGAATAATAGCTCACCCTGAGGATCTCTCTAGAGATGTAAGCAATCCAGTCCTCCTTCAGCGTGTTGCCTTTGGTGTTTTTCACCAGATCTGTGATGGAGCCAGCACCACAGAACTCCATCACTAGCTGGAGGAGACAAGAAAACAGTTAAAAATGCACATAACCACTCATCATCTGCCAAAGGTGCTACAGACAGCCTTTTAAATACATATAAATAAATATGACATTTTGGTGTAGTGCAAACTTAGACAAACATGGCC
This sequence comes from Kryptolebias marmoratus, assembly GCF_001649575.2. NCBI lineage: Eukaryota > Metazoa > Chordata > Actinopteri > Cyprinodontiformes > Rivulidae > Kryptolebias > Kryptolebias marmoratus. The sequence continues at coordinate 22,972,910 of NC_051435.1, read as the reverse complement.
TTGGAGATCTGTTCAGCTTCTAATGTGTTTTTTCCAACCAAGGCAAATCAAAATGTATTACTGCTCTGTGCTGAGTGCCACATAATGCTTTGAAAGGATTAGATGACCAGAGCAGTAAAAGACCAGAGAAAAAAAATCACTTACAACCCATATAAACTGAGCAATGATTGATACAGGAAGTAATGCATGTGTGAGTTGTATATATATATATATATTTTTTTTTTTTTATTCTTATGTGCAAGAAAAGGGGCATTTACTAACCCCCTGGAAGACAGACAGAGACATAAACTGCATCTTCAGCAGCTGATATAAGTACTAGCTTTGGTCCCCATTGAAATGGATAGGCTCCTTGCCCCAGTGACTCTCCACAGGATCTGATATCTGATGCATGGATTCTGTGATAACGCTGGACGCAACACTAACTGAAGACTGACTTAGTAATGTCAGGATCTTTTTTAAAGGTAGGTATTGGGACAGCACTGAGTCAAAAGCAAAATTCCCAAAGGGGACAATTAAGTATATATTGTATTGCATTGCCCTGTATTGTATCACATTGAATCATATTGTATCATATTATTTTTAAATCATTTAATATCGTGTTGTTTTGTAGTGCTATCATGTTAAATTGTAAGTACCGTATTGTATTGCAAAGCGTTGTATTGTATTGCATTTGTGTCAAATTGTATTGCATCACATAGTATTAAATTATATTGTATTGAATTGTACTGTATTGAAATTTTGCCATGAGGGTTTTTGTGTTGATTTTGTTGTTTTATCATGTTTAGTTTTTTTAGATCTTGTTTTGTGCTGTTTTCTGTTAATTTCCTCCCTGTATCATATACCCTCAGTCAGGCTCCTTATTACTCATCTGTCCCTCATTTGCTAATCAGTCCAGCTGCACTCACTTGGTCATCATCCCTCCCAGTACTTACACTCCCAGCTCAAAGTCACTCATTGTTCAATCCTACTGTTTGCATCCTGTTTTCCCTGTTTAGTTTATTGCTCTGTGGTTTGTGTTTGCTGTCTAGTTTTGGTGTTTTTTTTTTTGTTTGTTGGTTTTGTGCTGCATCATCAGCCTGTTTTGTTTTCTTAATTAAAGTTTTTAGTTTTCTTTAAAGTTCTCTGCCTCAGCATTTACACTATGGGTCCTCACACTACAACACTATGACAACACACTCATACTGTACTATACTCTATCCCAATTTCATCAAAGAAATTAGGAAAAAAAAAAAAAAACTTAACGTGGTTTCCTGCACATTTTGAGAGCAGTGCACTTTACTACGCTAAAATCACACCTTAAAAATGTATTTTCTAAATTTCAGGTTTTGATGTCAATGTCAAAGTTTTTTATGACTAAAGTTTGAGAATGAAATACACTTTATTGTGAAACTTGAAACGAGGAACAAGTTTAAAATTCTCATTCTCAGGTAGGTCTCATTTTGGTTCAGTTTTGATCAAACTGGTTAAGCAGTTTACTACAAGTTTTTTTTGTTATTATTGGAAACCTTTAAAGCAGAAGAACAATGAAAAAACTGTACGGTGTGAAATAATTGAAATAATTTAAAGTTTGGATCAGTCTGTTCAAGACAACAGATATTTAGACAATCACAATGATTTTAAGTTATATGTTTGCAGAACTGTCCTCACACAGAGACTGCAGTCCTGACATTTTCCAGAGAAATGCTTCTAGGTCTCATAAGTGGAAACGCCAATATTTGCACCAGCATTCGCTCCAAAATCTTTCAGACAGCTTCTTTGTAAAATGTCTAAAGGACATGATGCTGAGCTGAAGTGAAACTCGGGCACTGTGATGGACCTCTCGAACGGTGACCACTAGAGAAAGGAAGTGGTTGGAAGGAGAGATGAATAATTTGTCTCAGCATTGTGGATTACTTTTCATCTTGTGGTGCATAATGTTTCATGTTGACCCGATAATCAGAAGTGCACATAAAGCACAAAGCATGAAGCTGTCACGGTGCAGGCTGTAAAAAGGTTGTGGAAGCAGCTGTAAAAACAAACACGAGGCTGTGATGTGGAGTGAGAGTGAATTTTGCTCCGAAGAAACAGCATAAAAGTCATAAAACAAACTAATTCTGACCTCAACATAAACTGTGATCATCATTACTTGATTTGTTTTATCTATTTTTTTTTAATATTCCTCTAAACTGTGGTCAATCAATGAGCTATCTACAGTGCCTTTCCACTGACCGCCACTTCAGATAATCTGAACTATAGCTTTTTAGAGTTTTCAGACTACCGATCTGCAATATCTTTAGTGCTTGCACAGCCAAAAATCTGAGAAAAATAACTGTTTTAATATTCAGAGAGGAATTCTTATCGGGCTTGTTTCCTTCTATTTAGTATATTATACAGGGTAATGGTGATATAAATGCAAGTTTATTTAAAACTTCTTCAAGTTCATTGTTCATGGTTTAAGTTTTTGTTTAAATTGGAGATGAAACATTTGGGCCATTTTTTTTTTAATTTAAAAAAGGGAGTTTGTAGCATTACCAGCATTATCAATCTGTTGAATTTACAGCATTTAATCATTTAGCTGCTTTGACATTAAAGTTCAATATATGCTTCAGTCTTGGCTGCATGCATAAATTGTTCCATTTGCACAAGATTGGCTAGGCAGGGGATATTAATAAGGGTTTCCTAGTTATACATTTTTTAAACTGCATAATATATATTGGAAGTTTCCTAAACAATGTTGTATGAAAAACATATCTTTTACTTCACCTGACAACCCTGCCACCGCTTTTGGAGAGATAAATAAACACTCCAATAGATAAAACTTTACAATTTCATACAGAGTAAATGTTTTTTTACAACTGGTCATTTTTTTCTAAATAATTCATATCAAGCATACTGCGTTGTCTTAAAAAAATAGCCTTATTTGTTTGAAAACACATCCTGTCTAAGTCCTATGAACAGTTCATCAGAAACCTGAATACTTTACTGCTCCTGGGATAGTTTCAAACTTGTGTTGAGTTGGAAAACATCTATATTTGTTACTCCATCTGACCAAGTCATATTTTTGTTCACTAAATATTATGGAAAATTATATTGGCCAAAAAGCCAACATGTCCACTTATCCTCAGATTACTGAAAAGCTTCACCCATCTGAAAGAAGCTGGAGTCAAGGCTAAGTTTCAGTGGGATTTACTTTGTGTCGTACAGGTCGTTTCTGTTAGCTGAACAGCGAACTCACCCAGAGTTGGTCGTCGTGGCCTGGTGGACTTTTCTTGATGAAGGCTCCATAGTATGTGGCTATGTTTCTGTGGTGGGAATACTTCTTCAGCATGTTGATTTCCAGCTTAATTTCCTCCTCTTCATCCTATGAAAGGGTGAAACGAAGGGAATCCTGTTACTGTAAAACTAAGTCACTGCTATTCCCTGTGAAACAGAAGAGAAGCAATTATACTGCTAATAGAAATAACTGCAAGTCAGCCAACATAAACAAAATAAAAGGTTGGTTTTCTTTTACTGAAGCTCTTCAAGTGGTAAACTAAAAAAATGCACAATTAGCAGATACACTAAAAATTGGGAAGTGGGTAATATTCACCTTCATAAACATCATAATCTCCTTTGTCACTTTTACTTTACAATTTTATTTTTATTATAATTGTAGAGATAATGTCTTCCAGCTCTCTTTTAATGTTTTTTTATTTTTTATTTTTAGGTATAAACTCTTAATTAGTTTTACAAACACTGCAATGAAAAGCTTAAATGTTTTTGGACAAAAAATTTGGACAGAAGTGTTTTATATATCAGACTACTAGAGTAACAGTCTTAGATGAGCAAGTAAAAAGTCAAAATTGTTAAACAAAATATTTATAATTATCAAATGAAAATTATGCAGGTTTATTAATTACACAACTAAATATTCATTGGCATTTAAAGCTAAAAGTTGTTTTTTATTGCTGAAACATGGTAAGTCTAATAGAAAATGTGAGAGTGAATTTTTATTTATGCATATTTAAGTTTTAAAAAACACATTTGTTTTTTTTCTTTATGCTTGGTTTATTGTGTTTAGTAAGAAGCAACCACTTACACATTAAAATCTGCTCCTTTTTTCTTAGAGACACACTTCAAAGATCGTAAAGTCATGATAATAAAAAAAAACCTGGTTTGTTCCTGTTTGTTGGCTTTTAGTTTGTTTATTTAAAAAAAAAAACATGTGAAAGTAAGGAAACAAGTTGGTCTCATTACTGGACATAATCTGGCCTAAACTCAAACTATAACACATTCAAACCAATCTCCTTATATTCACAAAGGAAAATGCTCTGAGCGCATAAAAGGAAAAATTGTTGGTGTTTTCACACCACAGCTTGAGGCTTTTTGGGAATTTACCTGTAACTTTTCCTAAAAATACACACAAAAAAACAACAAATGTGCACAGACATCGATGATTAATTACCAGTTGAGGAAAATCAAGCTATTATTACTACAACCTGAATGACATTTACGTTCTCCGTCTCTGTGTGGAAGAACTTCTGCAAAATCCCCCTAAACCTGAACACCATCCAGAAATCACTGGAGAGGCTGAAACACCAGCAACTGTTTCTGTGGTTAAGGATTTAGTTATTGCGACTCTGCTTCTTTGTAGTTTGCACTAGTTAAATATGTAGAGAAATGACAAAACAGTCAAAAATAAAAATAAAAACTCCAAAGTACTGCAGCACAAAACGCCTCGGCACAAATAAAGCTTTGTGTATAAAGTCCAACAACACACTGTTCCAGGTGATTTGTGTCATGCAGTGTGACTGAAAACAATCATATAAGATTAAGTAAATTTAATGTGGAACAAAAACATAAAAATGGCCTCAGGAAACAAAATATGAAGTTAGATTAGAGCAGTTGTTTACCTTAGGAGTTATCGTTAATCTACCAAAACATTATCCAGCCTGTACATTTCACATCTCCTACTCTGCTGCCTGTCACATTCAGCCCTGGTTATCCTTAAAGGAGACTTTGTGTTTAAAGTTATTTGACACGAGACAAATTAAAACATGTCTTATCAAGTTCTGCAGCTGCAGCAGACGGCAGGCAGTTGACATTTCAGAGTTAGGCCAAGAGGTTAAAGGGCAATGAGGCCAAACTTCAGCATTTAAAAATAAAACCAGCGTTTCCTGTCTTCACACCTAGAAACATGTTACCTGCAGCTCACTGACTGCAGCTCAGATTCACTATCTGTAAAACACAGAACAGTGTTATCACCCGCCACTGGGGATAAAGCTTTTGCCTGGGTGTGCATGTTTGTTTGTTAGTCGCGTTAGCAAAATATCTTGTGATCCACTGGATAAATTTTAATTAAATTCATAGAAAGTAATTATTCAATAGACATCTACAACAGCTTAACTTTTGGAATCAGCCCAATTCCAGATGTCAAAATGCCAAAATGACTGTAACTCAGTCAGTTTTACTGATATTGAGCTAAAATTTGTTGTGGTAGTAGCTGAAAGTCATTCACAACACATACTCAGAGCATGAACGTCGTATCGAGCAAATTGTTATTTTCAAGCTTTACCTAAAACGGATCAATCTCTGTCATTTGTTGACACAAGATGATCTTAGTTTAAAACTCTGGTATGAATGAAGGCGGGTGATATGCATCTCTTCAAGAAATGCAAGGGTTTTAGTTAGAGTAGAAGCTTTCTGGAAGCTCACCTCACTTAAAGCCATTTTTATGCTGTCAGTTTTTGAAGAACAGTACTGCAAACGTGTTCCTGTTTTATTCTATCACTCACCAAGCACACTGTAAATGGGTTTTAAGTAAGCTGCAGGTTTAGATAAGGACATAAAAGTAGTTATTTTTTGCTTTAGTTTACTGAGGCTGTTTAAAGCAGCAGATCTGACTGCTGTCATAAAGACGACAGGGTCAGACAGTTGGACAGCCAGTCCCTTGAGTCACCGTCACTCAGCCAGCAGCCAGTCATTTTACCAGGCAGACAGCCAACCAATCAGTCAGGAGCCAGCAGGATGGACCTCTGGCCAGATACTTCTTCTGCTAATCCACTCAGCAGAGAGATGCGAGTTATCCCGCCAGCAGCCCAGCAGGTAGGCTGGCTGACCTGTCAGTCAACCCAGTGGGTAAGCTAGGTATGGTATAAAAATATTACTTAACTGAAAAATAAAAAAAAAAAAGCTTGTAGTAAACTGAAAGATATAAATAAAGCGAACACAGACATCACTATATTCTAAGGTCTAATCGCCCTCAGAATGTCAGTCGTGAGTGTTTTTGGAACAACTTGGAGTAATTACAGATGATGCGGTCAGAGTGAAGGAGGAGATTCACAGCAGGAATATTCTTCCATGTCAAACGCCAAGAGCCATAAATACAAGTAAAAAGAGGAGAAGAATTACAGCCACCGACAAAAGAATGGTTTCACTCAGAGAACAACATCTGGTCACAGGAACTAAATACTGTAGGTGCACTGATCAGAGTTTTCTTGGTAGATTCCAATTTTTGATTTTTGTATATCTCTGAGTTGACAATTTCCAATTTGGATGCCAGATTTTGATAAACAGCAGCCCTTGCTTAGGGAAATACTGTTATATTGGTAAAAGTCTTATAAACTTTCTGTTTATTTTAATTATTCTGGTTTGGCTGATTGGTTGAGAAAACCATTGCGTGGTTTGACGAAGTCACAACACGGGCATTTTTGCTTTCCGCTGACTGAATGAAAGCATCAAGTGGTTGCTTTCATGGTTCTGTAGTCAAACAATCAGCCACACACACAGCAGACAGGCCAACTACAGCTTGAAGGACAAGTTGGGCAGACAGTGACCTGAATGTCTAAATTCAACTGCTTTGTTAAGAAGATGACATCATTGTCTCATTGTCATATGACATTTTTTTTTCCCCATCTTATTTCTGAACTGCACCTTTATTTTGGACCCTTGTCTCCCTCTCGTCCTTGCAGGATCTATTTCAATCTGCCCCCCCCCTTCCACCAATAATACCATCTTCATTTACTGCGTCGTTACAACACACACTCCACCTTCTCTCCTTCCTCCCGTCCGTCTCACTTTCCCTCAAGTGCAGTTAGTTGTCGAAAACAAGGCGTCCTGAAGCTACTCATTATCATTCCTGGGCATGAAATGGTGGGGAGACACAGTGGCGGCCATATTGTTGCTAAAGTATTACAGAACACAATGAGAGCAGAGCGAACGGAACCACGACCTCGGGGGAGTGGACAGCCGCAAAATGGAAATCTCATGGAAAACAGAGTCTTTGGTTTCTAGAGACCAACAGGCGTTGACACGTCTCTAACAGGGACCCTGAGGGGCTCGTTTCAGGCAGGATTTTAAGCTAACCGTCACTCTCCTCCACATGCGAAGCAGCTGCATTTCAGCTGAAAGTTAAACAAGGTTGCAGCTTCACAAACCACTGGATTTAAAGGGAATATTGTTTTTAGAAGTCGCTCAGCATGAGGGGGGAATTTAAACTAAATAGTTCTTAAATGAGAAAGATCCAGATGCAGTTTAGTTCATCTACATTGACTAAAATTTCTATTGTTTTTAGGTGAAAATAAACCAGTTTTTTTTTTGACCATTCATTACCTTCTGAGATAAGTAATGGGTTTACTGTGGGTAAACCTAGACGTCCGAACATACAGAAAATACCTCTTACTGTGCATGCTTTTATCATGTTTGGTTACTAACAGCATTTCAAATCACATTTATACCAAAACTTGACCTTCCTAAAGCCATCACCAACCTGGATCTATTACACCGGATTTAAGTTCATAACAGTCAGAAGTAAAAGCCGTTTCCAGGCAAGATTTTAGAGTAAATCTGCCTGTTCTGGTCTATCTAAGTGTTGACTAGTGATCAAACAAAACTCAACTACAAGCAAACAACTGCAGCTGATGTTTGGCTGATCTAGACTCAGTTTGTCTTTATCAATAAGACATAAGAGAAAAGTCTGAAGAACACAACATCAGCAGAGAAAAAGGAACAGAAAATGTGAAAAAGTAAAAGCTTTGCGCTCGCTGTGATCTACAGCAGCAGAGGGGGGTGAGGGGTCCATGTATGGAAAGACAAAAGAGTCATAATTTGTGGGCTCTAAAATGCCCTCCGGTGTCTAATAAAACTCTGGTAAATACATCACCGGGCATTTAATAAGCTCAAAAAGTGCAAACAGCACATTACCACTCACTGAGCTGTGAGTGTTTAACATTTTATTTTGTATTATCCCAGTCTAGGCCAAGTTAAGTTAAACAAAAACTATTTTTTATACTATGTTTTTCTGTTTGACTGAAGAGATAACTTCATTGTGAAGTTTATCAAACCTTTTGTTGAACACTTGGCCCGTGGGATACTGTTTTACAGTTCAGAAAAGTTAAATATTATAGTGCAAATTAACTTTTTTTTTTAATTTTATAGTTAAGTTGCCAGTTGCCAAATTCTTCTTTGCAGAAGTTTATACTACAAGTGTTTGTTTGTTTGACTCAGCTCCTAGGATGTTATTGAGGTATTAAGCTAAAATTTGGCATGTTAGTAGCTGAGAGTCTGTGAGAGTAGTGGAGTCAACTCTGTCTGTTAGCTAAATATCTAATGAATTGCGATACATATATTAATAAAATTCCCAGAAGGTAATCATTGGACGTGCCTCTGCAGCTCATTAACTTTTGGAGTCAATTTAGTTCAACGTGGCCTGCTCAGGTAACTGACCTTAGCTGACACAAAAATGACTAACTCATTCAGTTCTACAGATATTAAGCTAAAATCTGATTTAGCTGAAAATCGTTCATAATTGCAAAACATACTGTGAGTGCTAACAGATTTTGCAATATTGTGTCATATCATGCATGAGGTTATTTCCAACATTTAACCAAAACAGCTACATCGCCATCATCTCTCATCATAAAATGATCTGAGTCCAAAACTCTGGCATGAAAGGCAGCAGGCGATATGCATTCCTTCAAGGAAATGCTAACCCGTAAATTAAATACATAGTTATATAATTTGTAATCAACTGCCTATTGTTACTTTTACATAACTCCTACATTTTAGAAAAGGGATTCTATATATATTGTGCCTTTCACACCTCCAGACAGCGGGGAGGTGGGAGGGGGTGGGAGGTGACAGACAGCTTTAGAGTGTCAGTTTCGTTCCATGAGCTATACTCCCAGAGAGAAGATGTAAAATGAGAGAAAAAAAAAAGTCTGTAGAAAAGCAGAAAGTTCCCTGAGGGAACTGAAAGAAAAATGATGCTTGCAGTAGAGTTTTCTCACTAATCAAGATCAATTTCCTCCCTCTTGAACCCTGGTGCATTACATCAAGCCACCAGCCGCAGCTTGATCTTCAGAATGCAGATGTTGCAGCCACATCCGTCTCCCTACGTCTTCCCCTTCTGCTCCCGGTAACTGTTTGAGTCTAAGATGTTCCCATCTTGTGTTCCCCTACATATTGCAGGGAAAACAAAGACGGTGGCTGAAGAAATAGGACAGCGGGTAGAAACTTTAAGAAAATGAGCAAAAAAAAAAAAAAAAAAAGTGAAAGAGAAGAAAACATACAAGAATAAAAAAAATAAATAAATAAACTGTAACAAAGAAGCAGAAGGCAGTGGAAAGATGTAAGTGAGAGCTGAAGAGAGAACCAGGCGAGCAGCGATAACTCCTCCTACAATCCTACTGCACTTTAGATGAACCTTCCCAGAGGAGGAAAGAGTGGGGAAAAAAACTTGCTGATTTCTTCTCCTTATCTGAGCTCTCATACTCTCTACGGTCTAAGCTTTCTCTTACTCTATTCCTACCCTTCAATCATATCCTCTTACAACCCATTAGTGCTGGGTGATTGAGAAAACATTAATTTAGAAGCTGAAAAGAGCTCTCCCTTCATGGTGGCGCTGGTTAAAATGGTAAATAATGAGGTTTTGGCAGAAAGCACTTAAAAGAGAGGAGATGTTAGAATCACTTCAGTAAATAGTAATAGCAACAGTGATAGTAATAGGAATAAATAATCTGAACAACAGTTATGTAAAAGAAGAAGATGAAAGATGATGATGTTGGGGTATGGTGGCAGTACTTAAGTGACCTAAAGTATGACTTAGAAACTGATTAAAAAAACAGAAATAAAAATCTGTCAAAGCTGTAACCTGAAGCACTGCTATCCAGTACAGAACTCAAACAGTCTGAAACGCAAATAAACCCCATAATCTAAAAGAAATAAAACACAGCATTCCAGCACTACAGAAATCCACTCCAAAATTGAAATTATGCATCCACTGCATGTTCTACACTTCTCCACATGACAACAACCTCGAGCCAGCTGATCAGATTATCCAATTCTTGCACTATAGATAAGTTCAAAAACCAGAAGAAAGGGTCTACATATAAATATACAATGGACATCTAAAAACTCTCTGTTTACAGGTTCATTAGAAATGAGGGTAAATGCAGGAAATCACAGTGGCAACAGCACCAACCTAACCCCATTTTTGGCAGAAAAAGAGCCCTTTACCCCACAGGCAAACAGCACTGTGAGGTAATGCCTATTAAAGTAGCACCACCTGATGCTTCGTTATTCAAGAGATTATTAACACAGAGTTAGACTCAAATGGTCACAGTGGAGACTCTCATTCAGTGTGAGTAAAGGAATACAAAGAACAATATTCAAAACTGACTATAGAGTTTTCAGCAAAAGAGGAGTTTTCCCTGAAACCTCAACCGTGACACCAGGCTGCTGTTTGCTTCAGTGTCCAAAAAGCAAAGCCACTGTTCATTTATTTCTTTTATGCCTGCATTCTTCTTATTTTTTAATCAACATTCCATTTTTTTTATTTAAGCAATATAATGCAGGAGCTCTAATGTAGAGAAATTAATATTTTGTTTTTTTTATAACTGTTTATGTTTTATGCTTCCAATAAAGACATTTTTATATAAGAGCAAGTACAAACTATAAAACATGCAAATGAAGTGTGAGTGCTGAATTACTTTGCTGAAATTGTTGAAGAGGCTTAAATTGAACTGGTAAAGTTAAAACTATCTGAACAAAAGCTAAAACTAGCAAAACAGTAGATAAAAGCTAAAACCTGGAAAACAGCAGCTAAGAGCTAAAAAAGGGCAGAACAGTAGCTAAAATCTAAACATGCAAGTAGATTTCAAAGAGCCCAAAGTTTTTCAAAGATTTCATTAAATTCAATACAAAATGAAATTTGTGAATGCTGACTCAGCATTTACAAAACAAAACTGAATTGTTTGAGAGAATTATCTCACTTCCCGTGGGAAAAAAATAATAATTCTCATTTTTGCAAGAACCTCCTAGCTCTATTTAAGGGGTTTTCTGTTTTGCAGCAGAAACTTTTAGGAACTACTCTGTGCAACTCTCAAAAGAAAGTTAAGCACAGACTGGAAAGGTTTAGCTTTTAAACAGCACAGAAATGCAGCTGTTGTTCATGGGAAAAAACATGGAGGTGCTAATTAGGTTTTCCTGTCCATGAAAATAATTTTGAAGTCATATTTTCTATAGAATGAGATAAAGTAATAATTCTGATTATGAAATACTGCAACACGCTGACACGTTTTTCTTTGAATTAACCATTAGTCAGTTTCTCTGCTTGTAGTCCTTTTAAATCTGTTTTCCTGAAAAACATACATGTGGACATTAATGTGGAATAATATGAAAAGAGGGCGGCACGGTGGTGCAGTGGTTAGAGCTGTCGCCTCCCACTGAGAAGGTTGCTGGTTCCCCTCTGGCCTGGGCCTTTCTGAGTGGAGTTTGCATGTTCTACCATGACTGGGTTTACTCCAGTTTCCTCCCACAGACCAAAAACATGCATGTTAGGTTAACTGGTAACTTTAAATTATCCCTAGGTGTGAGTGAGAATGGCTGTTTGTCTCTATGTGTCCCTGTGAAGTCATTGGAGATAAATAGGTGCTCCCTGTGACCCAGAAAGGAAAACCAGGTAAAGAAAATGAATGGGTTTGAAAAGAACTTTAACGCACTTCCTGTTTTTCCTTATAATGTCCATTTTTCTCCCTTCCCTGCCTTTATCTCCCTTTAAAACAGGAAGTAAGAATGTAGATGGGTGTGAACACAGGCAAATATGATGTCCTGTCTTTAGGTGTCACCCAAATTCACGTCAATAAATGCTGCCTTGAATTGACTGATGTGTGCTTTAGTGGAAAATCAATATTTCCTTGTCCAAATAGTTTCCTTTGTCCAACTGTTACTTCTGCAAAGCATCCAGACAAACTGAGTTCATTAATTTTAGCAAATAACTGAACCTAGTGGAAACTGGAGTACTCTTAAATATTTACCTGGACTAGAGGTAAAATAGTGCTAAATTCCCAACATGTGCAGTGCTGTTCAGTGATTCGGTTTATATGAACACATATTACCATCACATCTCCCTGATCCTTCCTCGCTGCCCATCTTTGATCTCGACGGTTGAAAATGCAAATTTGATCTTGCAGGCCACAGAGAGAGGCTCGCTCATGAAGTCATAAAGGGCCGTTTCAACATTTAACCATGAAGTGGATTTCTCAGCATGACTTCTAAAATGTGACAAGTGAGCCCTCAGATTTGTTGGCCTTGAGAAATTACAGGAAGATGCAGGAAAGACTTCAACAGAGGTCACTCTACGAGGACTGGGGGTTGTAGGGAAGTACAGGTAAACAGAAGAAGCATAAAAATTAAAGGTAAGCGAGCAGGCATTTATTCTGTCTCCATTTTATAACCCAAACCGCTTCTCAGATGCTTCGGTGTCATAATTAGAGCATTAATGATAAGCAAAGCTATTATCATTTATTCATATAGTTTGCTTTTACTGCTAACAGAAGAATAAAAGAAATCGGTGGAAGAAAAACTTCTTGTATGGAACATTTCCATCTGCACTGGTTCACGCTGGATTGTCAGCTGGAGGCTGAAAGTGTTTTTTCCCCTCAGGATGTGTCAAACTGCAGCCACAGGAGAACCACGAGGGGGGAGAAACATGACAAAAGACTGCAAAGGAAGCAAATATTCAGCAAAATGCTTCAAAACAAGACTAAAAATAAACTGCAGCCAATTACTTTTTAAAATAATTCATTTGTCTGTCATGGGAACTGTCATCCTAAAATCTGTAGTCAAATCTGTACAACACTGAATGTTTTTTTTTCCCTATGTAAAATACCCAATGTGTTTCTGTTCACATTCTAACAGAAACAGTGAAACTCACAGTATTTATCTGTCATAGTTCTGCATGCTGCACTGAAAGTGCTACAGCTAGCTGCTGCTGCTATTAATGCTCGTAAACAACTATAGAATCCGTTGTAAAAAACTGACGGCAATATAAAGGTTTGTAAAAAGTGATTGCATGAACTGCTAGAAAATTGCTGAGGTTTGAATTGTTTTAAGAATATAGAAAGAAAAAAAGCCCTCTTTCCTTTTTTGAGAAATAAGTCATGATGTGTTATTAGAGCTTCTCAGTGATTACAAAGGGTGATTCCAACAATAAACAGGAAACTGGACACCTTTGGACACCTTTTTAATTTTACAGAAGCTTGGCTCTAGATAGAAACACAAAGTCTTTTGGCTAATCTGCCTTTAGGAAAGTAATATCTGTGGTGATTTAGAAATCTAATTTTGGAGAAAAAAATATGTGCAATAAAGTGCAGCATGAAGTTGGAGGAACTCAGGGAAACTTAAATCTCCCCATTTAAATCTTCTGAAAACAACTAAACCACAAGAATGCAGTTGAATGTCATAAAGCAAACCTTATGATGAAATCCAAAGCTGCAAAACACCAAAACGTTTACTCATTCTAATGTGTTAGATATTTGTTCATACGCAGTTTAATTAGTCATGTGTTTGCACCAGGCCTGCTGCACATTTCAGTTATATTCCTGGTGCCTGATCTGTCAAACTAAGAAAGCGCATGAAGTTAGCGAAGGACGTATTAGTGAAATGACACATACAAACTTAAAAATAAATTCTGAAACAAGTTAAAGTTTTAGCTTTAAACAGCTGCAACAAAAGAGGACACTCAGTCGAGTTTACTGACCTCGGTGACGTCCATGACCTTGATGGCCGCCAGTTGTCCTGTCTTGACATGTCGGCCCTGGACAGAAAACAGAAAACATGCGAGATGAGGAAAATGTAAGCTTGTTTTATTTCCTCCAGAGCAAACACACACACCATGTGGTCACCAATCTAGGTGCCTAGTGTTACAGAATGAATAGCTCAGCTAGAAGGCAATCTAAAGCAAACTGACTTTCTCATTGTTTTGTATTGTTGAAACAAGCCAGAAAATGGCCCATTTCTATCATAAAGTGGCAAACCGATGGCAGAAATCTGAAGGTGTTTTATACAAAGTTTTATAGACTGAGAAAACATTCAGGGAAAAACAACATTTTTTAACAAGATGTCTGCCTCATCAATAATGCTGAGAATCACAGGCAAACAAGGAAAAAAAACAACTACTGCACAAGTTATTCAGACTAAAAGGTACACAAACTACATAAATAACATAAGGCAAGAAATTAACTAAGACTACTATTAGCTCTTGAGCTCCTGATATTCTGATGTTTCAGCCATGTGGATCCTAACTTTAGCAGAATAACCTTCTGCACCAACAGACCTGAAGAGTCACATTATCTCCTACTAAGCTGTATAATGTGTTACAACTCCGAATTGAGAGCAAAGACAGCACATTAATTACAGGAGAGAATGAGCAGTCACAACTGATAGCTCATTGGATTGAAAAATTACAGATTTTCAGCCAAACTTTGAATAAAATAACATTGAATGAGAGATCAACTTCCCACTTTGATAAAAAAAAAAAGTACAACAGCCCCTTATCTACGCTCGCCCTCATGGTTCTTTTGGGTGGAGAAGGATAACAACATAGAGCGCTTCCAGACGGGGAGGAAGAGACAAAACAATCTGCAGCATGTTTGTAGATCAAGTCAGTTAACGTGTGTCTGAACTGCCACACGATCAGGTTTCCTTTGTGCAAAACTGGACTCTGACACCTGAACCAGCAGAAACCCCCCCACCCCACACACACCCCGGTTCTGAATGAGCTAGCCCAGTCTGCAGTCGGAGTGATGAGAGATTAACCCATTTTGGTTTAGCCACAGGAGACGTGTGTATGAGTGTGTGCGAAGGCGGGGTCAGAGAAAGGGTTGAGGCTGATTGAGGGAGCAAACGGCAAGAATGACAGGAGGACAAATTCGAGCTGGTGTCAAACTGTGGGAACTACGGATCTACAGTAACAAAACACAATGATGGTTAGAACGATAAAAGAAAACAGCAACACATCTAAGAATTATGGTTTTAGGGTTTGCCCAGACTGCTTTAAAGATTGGAGTTATTTTAACTTTCAAGCTAGTGCAGCAACCATTAGAGCGGAGGCTAAATAGGAGAACAGTGCTTTGTTTAGCCGTGTACACAGTAGCTCCCTGCTCAATCCCCTTCTTCCTCCTTATAAAGCATTCCTGGCCAATTAAAAGCTTTCAGCCATCTGCATTGCAACACATCTAGTGCCAAACACCACATAGTGAGATTTAAGTTGCAATCAATTGAGAAATGTTAGAAAAACACAATCACTGAAGGATGTTTGAGTTTAGTTTAAAACTCCAACATTTTTTAATGAAACTTTTAATCATTCTGCTGTAAAATCAGGTTGGTGTGTGTGTGTGTGTGTGTGTGTGTGTGTGTGTGTGTGTGTCCACATGCTAACCTCCTCCAGCCTCCACTGAACTCTAGCATCCATTTCACTGCTCCCCTGCTGAGTCATCTGTTACTAAATCATGACGCACATTTTTTTATTTTACACAAACTTACCAAGACTAATCCCTTAAACTTTCAAACACTACAAAGTAAATGAATCCCAACATTTTTTCTGCCTTAACAAGCCTATTTTATAGTTTTTAGCCAACAAGAGAGCATGTTTTAGCAGTGAGTGTGTGTGTGTGTGTGGGGGGGGGGTCTTTCTCTTTCTCTCTCACACACACACACACACACACACACACTGCAGAACTGTCTTCAGTGAATGCAGTTCATGTTGAACATCATTTGTAGTGTTAATGACACAGACACTCTTTCACTCACTGACAAACAGACTCAAGTGGACCCAGATTACATTCCCACACATACACATACACAAACACACACACACACAGAGTGTATGGGAGCTGCAGTGTAGATGCAGATGACATCATGACAAATGCTAATGAATGAACGTGACTTTTTCCCTTCCTGAGGTTAAGTTTCATCAGACTCCCTGAAGTGAAAACACACGTTTAAAACTCTGACTAGACCAGAAAGGCTCTGTGTATGTTGGTGCATGTGTGTGTCTGTGTAGGAAAGTATGATGTATGGCAACAAAATTAATGAACACGATGTTCTCTAAATTATTAACAAGTTTGTGTGCATGCGTGGAGCTCCCCTCTGTGTGTAAGAAAGGTGACCTCAGAAAACAAACGCCCTCCAGTCCACCGATACACAAAGATGGGCTAGAAAAAAAAAAAAAAAACCTTAAAAGATGACATCATCTGCTCTGGTTTCTTTGTTCGACACGCACACACACACACACACACACACACACACCTGGTTAGTTCGGACACAGACAAATCTGTCTGAAAGCAAACAGGACAGATCTGAACTGATTCTGCTCATGAAAAGTCTGATTTTCTTTCAATCCTTGAATGAATACAGACAGAATTTGTACGTAAAACTAACAACGCCACAAAATCAGACAGCAACAACAGCTAAAGGAAAAACATAATCTCACTAAAAGTTAGAATATTTGTTGGGAAAGCTGAGCAAAGTTTATTAGAAAAACAATTTGAATAAACGTTTCACTATGAGCTGTTCAGTTATTCCAGCCACAGATATCTACAGCGCCATGATTAACAGAACTAAAATGTAACACGACACACATTAGTTTTATTGCAGTTTGTAAACGGTAAACTGGGCACATCCCGTCAGGTGTGAAAACCTGAGCATATATGATTCTGATTAGAAACATTAGCTCTCAGAGTCAGGGGTTGTTTTGTTAAAATCTGCTTTGGTTCTTTTTTTCTACTTCATCATATTATGGTTGAATACATGCACACACACACACACACACACACACACACACACACACACACACACACACAGTGTACAAGTTTTGTCCGTAGTATTTATGACCCAAGGAATTGGTTATTTGGACCACTCCAAAACTGATGTTCTAAAAGAGAACCTAGAACAGCCTCAAGGTCTTAAAATATAAAAGTAGAAAATGAATCAATTTCTGCAGCATGTTTTACACTGTAGTGTTTCACCGATACAGTTGAATATAAATCTCAAATTCTGCTGGCACTGATTAAAACTTTAAGAGAATTCTGCCAAGACAGATTTTTTTTCAGGATATGAAAATGGCTAAGAACCCCTCATTTAAACACACAAAATCCTGTTTAATAGGAAACTCAGTCTAAAAATTTGCATTTGAAGCTAACAGTTTGAACAGCATGACCGCATAAACATATATATTTATCTGTCCTGCTACACTGTTCAGATTTATTGAAGTGATCTTCGGTGGAATGATCATAAACAATATCTTATCTGTTCAGGGTTTCCCCCAGAAAAGAGGCTAAGCCCGGTGGTAGGTGGCCGATCACCGGCCGGCCGTGATTTAGTCAAAATAAAAGAATAAAGTTAACAGGAAAGTTGAAAATATGGCTATTTATTATGTGATATTGTAAGATATTTGTGCTAAATATTTACACAACTACAGTTTTACAAAAAGGCACTTTTGAAATACTTTTTTAAACAAAAATACAATTAAAATAAGTACAAATTTTTTGCACCTAATTTGATTCCTAATTTAAGTCACATTTACAAATAAATAAAATTAACATAAATGAAAAAGTGCAAACAAGGCCCCAAACAGGGGCCGGTACCCTATGTTGGATGTCACAGTTACGGCCCAGAAGCACAAGTCGATGACATAACCTTTACTGTCCCAATTCTCCAATTTTTGCATGCTTGTAACCACACAAACCCTTCTGTGGACTTCCACTGAGTACACACTTCACAGAGAGGCATAGGGTGGAGTGCGAGTACTGGGACGAGGCCTATGGCTGCACATATTCAGGAGGAAGAACTGTGTTTCTGGCTGTGATACAGAGAGAATGTTTAAACTTACAGTATTCAGTTTGACTTTCATTTATTTATTTGCTTTACTTGTGATTCGCCCATCATATAACTAATATTTCTTCCCTTTGTGGTCTATAAACACTCCTTTTTATCGGCTGCAGCAGTAATCTCCTTTCGTGAGTTTTAAACTGTTTGATTATATTTTCATATAAATGCTGATACAGGCAAACCAGCTCCGCTAGATCACCAAAATCGTCCATTTTGAATGGAGCACTGCGCATGCGGTCCACACCAAGTTACAAAAGGTACACGACGCGATGAGACATGACGTGGGACCTTCGTGCAGGGGCGGGGACAGCGCGATTGCGTCAGTGTTGGCGCGTGTACCCTCGTGCGGTGAGGTAGATAAAGGTAGCAGTTTTGAGGGTGCGGGTGGAAAAAAACGTGTTTAAAAAATAACGTATTTATAATAAACAAGCGGAGCTTAGCCTGTGGCCAGGCTTATAATACACTGGGGGAAACCCTGCTGTTGTACATAGATCTATAAACAGCCTCAGTTTGGAAAATTAAGTTCAATTCTGACTAGACTGATGAGCTAACGGCTAGTCCGAGTAAACCGCTACAACATTCTGTAGATTGAAGCTGTTTTAAGATGGCAGCAATCCACTTTAGCTCATTAGTCTGATCAGATTTAAACTCTGTTTCTCCAAGCTGAGAATGTTCACATGTTATCTACAACAGGTAAGATATTAACTATTTATAACCTTTATAGCCCCCCTTCAAAAGATCAAAACTATTTCTCTCAGACAGACGAGGTATCTTTGTAAATCTGAAACCAAGCATAAAATAAATACCCAGAACAAACCTCTAATACCACAGGAGGAGTGCGCTTGGACTAGACTTCCCTGAAACCAAATTCCTCGAACACTATAAATAAAAAAAAACACTATTTCATGACTCAAAAAGTGATCTTAAAGAAACCAAAGATCGCACTGTAAGACCTTATACAACCAGTTGATAATGTGGGTTTTGCACCTCCCTGCTGACTCCATGCTTATCTCCAACATGATATAATCCATTTGGTCATCTGCTCTCCCGTGACTCTTACTATGATCTGTCCTCAACAAGCTTCTTCAAGTCTCTGTGCAGGATGTTTCAACTAGAGTTTCCTCCATTATTTAAAAGAAAAGCCTGCAGGCCTCAGGAAGTGTGATCAGCATCAGAGATTAGTATTCTGTTTCAGCTTTTCAGACTTTGAAAAGCCAAAGAGGAGATACATGGATGCAGTTAGAGAGGACATGGAGGTAGTTGGACTGAGGACAGAGGACGCGGAAGTCAGAGTTAGACGGAGGAGGATGACTCGCTGTGGTGACCCCTGAAAAGGGAACAGCTGAGAGACAAAGAAGAAATTCACGTGTGAGAGAAACATCGAATCTCAAGGGTTAATGGGAAAAAAGATGTTGTTTTTTAATTGTTATTTTAAAAATTGCCACAGAGCCTACGATGTAACTCCCACGAACAGCAGCGGTTTAATAAAAAGTGGTGCTCGACATTTATCAGCACACCACATGCCCATAGAATTACATCTAGTATATGTTGTTTTTAGTCAACTGAAACAGTAGCAGAAACTCTGACACCAGTTAGAGCTTTGGAGGTCTGAAGTGAAAACCAGAGCAGACAACACAAGCACAGAAACGAACAGGAAAATGGCACCAATCTCACACCTCGTCTCTCCTGTGGCCTTCAGCCTCATACATTCACAAACTGATCTTTCCACTGAACGTCAGTATTCACTGTACTGTGCTCAAAACTTCAAAATTCATTTCAACTTTCTCTCCCTGAAGGATGTTTAAAAAAAGCCCAATCTCCCACCACGTGTCACAAAAAGCCATAAAAGTCATATTATTTATTTATGCAGAGTGGGAAACACTTTTTTTACATTTTTATGTGCGGTAAAGAGAGGCCTCAGATATGACTCATTTATAACAGGAGAGGTTTATTATCGCCCGCTGGCAAAAGGCGGAGGCAGGCGATAATGTTTTCGCCTATGTTTATCCCATAAACAACTGGACAAATTTTAATGAAATTTCCCAGACGTAATCACTAGACTGACATCTACAACTGATTAGCTTTTGGAATTACTTTAATTAAAGCGGGCTGACACAACTTATCAACCTTAGACAACAGAAAAAAAACTATAACTCCATCAATTTTACAGATGTTGAGCAAAAATGTGGTGCGGTAGTAGCTGAGAGTCATTCACAACACGTACTCAAAGTGCTACACATTGAATATGATTTTTGCCTAATATTTCAGGAACAATTGTTGTAGCCTACCCTGTTTGTCTGTTAGCAAAATATATCTTGAACTACTGGATGGATTTTAAGGAAACTTTCAGAAAGTAACCAGTGAATGTACATCTACAACTGATTAACTTTTAGAGTCAGTTTAGTTCAACATGGTCACTACAGCTTGTCAACATCAGCCAACACAAAATTGGCTACAACTTAGTCAATTTTATAGATACTGAGTTAAAATCTGTTGTTGTAGTAGCTGAAAGTCATCCTCGACTTATATCCCAAGCACCAACTAACTGTTTTTATGGTTTCAAGGCTTGACTGTAACGGCTACACTTCTGTAGTTTCTCAACATAAGATGAACTTAGTCCTATGCTCTGGCCTGAAAGGCAGCGGGTGATATGCATTTCTTCAAGGAATGTTAGGCTTTTAATGTTTAAAACTTTAAAAATGTCTTTTTTTTTATTCCAGCTCAAGATAAATAAAGTCTCTAACTCAGCATGGGTTGATTCAGGCGGTATATAACCTTATTAAAATACTGGTCCAAAAGAAAATGGTTGTTGGATAATTTATTCAAGTTACATCAGATGGATGTAACTTTATTACCCACTCAATGAGCTTCCATTTAAGATTATATTAACCGATTTTGTGTCTTTTGTTCAAAAGTGTGACTGAGTTACAAAGTCTTAATCTCCTCTGCCTTGCTAACTTGTAGGAGCGGTCTGTTCTGTTGATCACATTTCTCAATATGTGTAAAGCTGCTTCCTTTGAAAAAAGTTCAAATCCATTTTTCACACATTTCCAGCCTGCTGCCAGAAATCACAGCAAACCCGGAGAGGAAGAGAGGAGTGAAGACGAGTCAGAGGAGGAAGGAGTGGAAAATGGTTTGACTTTCAGTCGGTGTAAAGAGGAGCAGGACGAAGAAGCTGGAATAATAATGAGTGTATGACTCTGTGTGTGTGTGTGTATGTGTGTGTGTGTGAACCTCAGTGCTGAAAGATGGAAACAGCAACCTTTCCACAATAGAAATGCCAGCAGCGAGGTGTCATTCTACACCAACACGCCACAGACTCACACACTCAAGCTGTTGTCAACACATTTACTTAATTTGTCTCTACTGAACATTTGATTCTGTTGAGATTCAAGAGGTTGTGTGTGTGTGTGTGTGTGTGTGTGTGTGAGTGGTGGTTTTAAGGACAGGGAGTTCTTTCTTGCACCCCATTTTGGGCTCTGGGGCATAAACAGGAAGGCCAGGTGCAAGCTTTGGTGCAGACACACAAACATTTTAACAAACGCATTCACACATGCACAAATACACACACACACTTTCCTTTTCTGCAACTCGGCAAGTGGGAAAGCCAACAACTCTTTATCGATCAAACCAATGATCCGTGAAGATATGATCATACCGCTAATTGCTGTCATGCTGAGTCACTTTTCCACAACGCAGGTTTTTCGTTCACATAGAGAATTTGTAGAAGTTGATTTCTGATTGGATACATTCAATCAAAACTGGCAATAAAGTCATTAAAGAAGAACTGAATTTAAACAATTATGGGCCTATAAAATAAAAGAAAGAAAATAACATTAAATAAATGCCTCATTTGGCCACAGGAAGGAGCTACAATAACCAGAAACAAATGTTTTGTTTTTTTTTCCTACTTTTCTTGTTAGTTTTTACAGCCAGCTTTGAACAAACTCTGAGGAGGTTGCTATGACGACTGTATCCTGCTGATCTGCTTGGCTTTTTTATTGCAGTTTGCAGCTGAAGAGCTCGGCTGAGTTTTTCATGTATAACAAGGGATTATTTCAACAAAGATTAGGTTGTTAGAAATGTGTTTTCAAAAATAGGCCTCTGTTTTGTTTTCCTACTATTTTCATCAAAGCAGGAATCATCAATGTCTGTTTTTTTCTCTTTTCTTTACCACAATGTACTGTTTAGCATTCAAGCTAAATTCTTTTGTTGTGTGATGACGTATTGAGCAAATGAACTCCGTCTGTAAAACAACACATTCTGAAATCCTCCTTTAAATGTAAAAACAAACTTTTCGCGCTGAGACAATTTTACAGCACTCCCCAAGGCAGAGCACAGCTGCCATTCCATACAGGTAAAAAAGGCTGGTGACAGCTGAGTGACAGCCAGGGGAGGACAGAAACGTTTGCACGAACCAAACTGGACGTTTATCTTTCTGGTTGTCAGACTGTTCCTTTTTACAGAATATATAGGGGGGGGGCTTACACTGGATTAAAGATCTGGTTGTGTTTATTAGATTGACAGTGAGAACAAAAATGAAGAGACAAACTTTAAGCATCTATTAGGTTTCATAATACACAACAAATGTAAATGCAATGCTGCAACTCTTAGCCTTTAGCATGGAGCTTTAAGGCTGGAGAGTTTGAGGATTGCCTTTGTCCACATTCTGTCTGTAAAGAGTTGATTTTATATTAATGACAATTATTGCCCACCACCATAAAAGGAAGGCGATCATGTAATTGCTTGTGTATGTGTGTTTGTCTGTCAGTCTGTTTGCAAAATATCTCAATGACCCCTGCATGGATTAGAATGAAACTCTCAGAAAGTAATCATCGGATGTACATCGACAACTCATGAACCTTAGGAGTCAACCTGATTAAAAATGGCCGCTAAAGCTAATCGATGTTAGCAAACACAGAAATGGCTATGACCTATACTATTCCACAGATATTGAGCTACAATTTGATGTGGTCATAGCTGAGAGTTGTCCTTAACACATACTCCAAGCAAGATCTTTGTTTACAACTTTGGCATCAACTCTTGTAATCAACCCTGTCTGTCTGTTAGCAAAATATCCCAGGAACCATCAGATGGATTTTATAGAAACTCTCAGAAAGTAATCATTGGATATCCATCTACAACTGATTAACACTTGGAGTCAGCCTGACTCAAGATGGCTGCCATAGCTAATCAATCTTAGTAAGCTGTATGAATGATGATAACACATAACCATTTACCATATGAAGATAACACAGTCAATTTTATAGATATGGACCTGGTGTGGTAGTCGCTGCGATTCCTCCCCAACACATGCTTTGATTACTAACAGCAGACATAAGAGTTTTGATTCAAACTTTGGCATGCGAAGCGGAGGGCAATATGCGTTTCTTCAAAGAAAGCTAGTTTCATTTAGCTCATTTTCTAGGTGTGCTTTGCTCAGCCTCAGTGTTCAAACAGGAAGCTCTGTGTAAGTAGGCCAAGAAAACAGCCTCACTCTGAGGAGCAGCACACAGCAGACAGAAACGGAGAGGCTGGTCAGTCAGAAAGCTCCACTGACTGAAGTGCATCAAAAAAACGAAGAAAATTTTGCACCTTTTTTCTAGAGACAAACACACAACTGTGGAAAAAGTAATACTACTAATAAGAATATTAATAAAGAATGCATAAAAGTTGCTCTAAACTTAAATTTCTTAAGGCAGAGATGCAGCTCCCTTCAGGTTTTTTGTGCTTTCCAGGGCTAAAACAGCAAAATAAAATGAGACAGAGAGAGGCAGCACTGGATAGCTGCTGTAATTAGAACTACTAGTAGTAAGGGGGTTACATTCTGGGCAGCCATACAAATTTCCATAACGTAATGAGCTATCGTCCCATTTTTAGACACACAGGGAGGACGGACTGTCACTGATATCACCCATAACCAAACCAGCAAACCACAACATCAGGACTTTTCCAGAGCTGCACAGAGGAGGCTGGGAGGACCCTGATCTATCTGCAGTGAGTTTACACCTAAAGACCAAGAGTCTGGTGGAGGCTGTCTGTACAAACAAGGCCCAAAATTATTTTTTTATGTATTAAATGACATTTGTTCTGTAACTAAGTCAAAAACTATAATGTTTGCAGATGATACCAACTTATTTATCTCAGGAGCAGAAATAAAAGAATGAATGAATAAAAATAGTAGAAAGTCAATTGATTTTGGTCTAAAACTGGTTTGATGTCAATGAGTCGCCTCTTAATGAAAATACAACAAAATTTATGTTGTTTGGTGGTCATTAAGGTAAATACTGAAACAAAATCTTTTGGTGTGATTATAGATCATAAACTCTGTTGGAAACCACACATATCTTGCATGGAGAATTAATGGATATGAAATGTTTGCATATTTTGTATTGTTCTCTTGTAAAGTTGGGGAAATGCATACAAAACAAATTTAGACCTAACAATTACATAAATAATGCATAAAACCTGTTCTAATGAACATACAAATAATCTTTTTATACGCTCCATGTATTTAAAACATTCAGATACTTTTTAATTGAAAACAGAATTTTTTTACTATGATGTAAAAATAGCTTTCCTGGGTGTATTTAATCTTTTTTTTAACTTAAGAGGATATCATTTACAATGGTTAATTAAATCTAAAATTTGTCCAGTTAGAACCCATGTTATGTATAAATATAAATGCAGACACTGTCTGGGAGTTTTATCATTGAATGGTCTTAGTGATTAGTGGAAAGCTAATAAATCAGTATTTTGGTTTTTAAAAGATTGAAAATCTCAGATACTGTAATTTTGGATTATAATGTTTTGTGGTTTTTATGTGAAGACTATATTGTACTTAAGATCAGGGAAATCATTTACTGAGTTTATTTTTTTAAATCTCTGTATGATTTCTGGGTGATTTTTGAATTTGACAAGCGATGGGCGTAAATAGGCTTCGTCTTCAGCCTACGTCTTATTCAGCTGTTTTGTTTTATTACCTCTACCAAGGAGGTTGTGTTTTCTTTCAGTAGTATTGGTCTGTCTGTCTGTCTGTCTGTCTGTCTGTCTGTCTGTATGTATGTATGTCCTCAACATTACTTAAAAACTAATGAACAGCTTTTAATGAAATTTTCAGGAAATTTTCAGGAAATATTGAGGTTAGCAGAAGAAACAACTGTTTGGTGGTGGTCCAGATGTGCTCTCCTAGTGCTCCTAGTATCGTCAATATAATTGTTAGTTTGATTGTATATATAATCCAAATTAAGTAATTTACACAATCCAATTCCACAATTTTTTGTGCGTTTTACACATAACAGAAATTATAGGGCCGTATTCATAAATCAAGACCTCTACCTGAAGTTATGGTCACTGTTTATCAATAAACTTCAACCAGTCAGTCAATAAAAACATTAACTGCAGAGCCACCAAAGACAAGCCAATAGTTGTAATGTAGGACACAGAATGGGCTGCATTTCTGTTTTGGTAAATTTGGACAGCCTGCAGCCTGGAAAGGTGGACTCACTATTAATTTTTGGCTCACCAGCCACACAAGAATCCAGTTATTTGCAAAGTAAATAAAATACTTCAGCCTGTGGCAGAAAGAGAAATTACATTTTTGACCTATTGGTTTGGAGTTTTAACAAATGAATTATAAATTCAAACAAAAATTGTCTTTTTCTCAAGTGTTTGTCCAGTTTAAGTTGCATATGGCGGTGTTAAAGACAAACACAAGCCTTCTTGGAGAATGAGTCAGTTCCATGCTTCACACAAAAGTTTAAAAGTGAAAAATAAGAGGAGGTGCTGGTGCAATCTGTGACTGCGAAGTGTGAGGACATCCAGACACGAGACGACTGGACATCTTTCTTTTATCATAGCATTCCTCCATCAACCCTCTGAGCCCCGAGGATCAGCAGAGCAAACACGTTAATACCACAGAGACAAAGACAGAAAGAGAGGCCTGAAGGACAGAAGACAGGTGGATTTACCATGAAGACATGAAAGATGAGCAGAATAAGGTAGCTCCTTCACTCAGATAGAAAACTAATGACTAATATTTGTTTTGTTAAAAGCACTGTTTAGCAAAATCAAACACAAAACAAACTTTTTGATAGAGAGATAAAAGTTAGAGTGAGTTAAAAAAAAGTATTTTCATACTGATAAAGTCGACTGTTTAAGATAGAGATCAAGCCTTGGTTGGGACCTGATTTTGCTTCAAGAACAAGCACTAAACCACAAAGAGTTTTGCTCTACGGGACTGGTTTGGGCATGTACAAAGAAAAACTCCTTTTGAGTTGCATCCTGTGTTTTTTTTTGTTCTGTTTTGTTTGTTTGTTTTACCCGGACTTTGCACCGTTTAAAAACAGTTTTAAGTCATTCCAAGTGCACCATTCTATTGGCAAAAAAGGGATGCAGTTCCACATAAAACATAAAAACTGTGCATTTAGAAATCTAATCGTTGCCCAGAGAGAGAACCAATCAGAGTATCATGCCCTCGTTTTCATCAGACAGGTTAGAAGCCTCTGGGTTAAGTCCGGTTGAAGTGGCTGAGAGCACTGGAGGAATTAAGTTGCTGTCGGACACCATTACCCCTGTTGTTACTGAGACAGGGCGCTGCCTCCGCCTCCCCGTGCTGTCCTCCTTTGTCTAAAGACAAGAGAGTGAAATGGAGTGAAGCTCGCAGCTCATTATTCTCCCTCAAAGGCTCATTAATGTTGATCTTGGCCAACTGAGGGTTGCTGAGATATGAATCGGAGGATAGCACACTATTAAACAAATCCGTTTACAGAGGCCTGCTGGCAGGATCAGGATGAAGCTTAATAAACTGACAAAACAATGTTTTGGAGGATGGAAGATAATACATCTTGTTGGAATGTAATTGAATTTTACCAGAAGGAAGCAACTGGATGAGGCTGAAAGCTTGCAGCTGAGTTTGGCTGAGCAATGCTAGAGCTCCCTAGCATGTTCCTGAAAGGCTACATATCAGAACGCAAATGTTCTTAGTATTCAATTCAAAGCTCTTTCAAAGATTGTCCAATCCAGATTATACCAAGAAAATACCTGAGACTGCATGACCTGCTCTTTGAGATTTCAGCTGACTTTAGGGGCTTTTATTAACAAACACATAGAAATGCATTAAAATATCGCACACTTCATCATCTACATATGTTGATTCTTACGCATTTTGTGTCTGTTAGATTAATGAATACAACATGTCAGCTGAAACTAAAACATGCAGTCATGGTCTCCAGGTGATGTATCGTACTGAATTTATCTGCAGAATATGAGTTTATCAGCAAAATGAGCTGATAAACAAAATTGTTGACCTACTGTTCATGGTCAGCTGTGCCATAAGACGGCTGCTTATGATGTCAGGTAACAAATGTGTCTGCAGTATGGAAGTATCTTAAAATGCAATACTTGTAATTTTGGTATTTCTTGTGGCAGAAGCAATAGAGCAACATACAATAACACCAATTTAATAAGACATTTAAATTCCAAACACTCAGCTAAGTACACTGAGTTCACCCAGCTAACTCATCATTTGTTGTCATGGATGACCAACCCAACAGTATGGTGGAGAAAATAAATTTTTATCACCATTTGTTGATGTAGAATACTTTCTCCTTGTTGACAATAAAAAACAACATGAGGACAATATGACAATACAGTATTCTTTACTGCAATATAGAGGTACTGAGGTGTCAAGCACACAATGCCACTGATTTTAGTAACTTTAATGCGCTTATGGCATGTAATCAGCAAGATTGTGGTGCAAATAAAATGCAAAATAATTCAAAGCTGCTGACATTTAATCTTAAATGAGTCGTGATCTTAATCAGGACATCGCAACTTTAACATTTTTCTGTTATTACAACTTAAAATGTGAATCTTTGCCAGCTTCAAGAATCAAACAGCTGCCATCTTTTGTATATGTGTGTCCTACTACACTACTGAATATAACTGTATGTACTCATTTCTTTTAAGCCCTCTTTTTTGCTCACGGTTCTCCACAGTCCTTTCTGTGACCCATAACTCCCACAACAATCTTATCTGTAATCTAGCTGAACTAAACCTTCATCCACCATCAAGCATACTGTTTACATTTGAAACCAAGACTTCACTGAGGGGACACTAAAGTTACTAACATTTAAAGCATCTCACAACTTTAGTCAGAATGATTTCAGTGTTTCTCACCTGTTCTGCATTGCAGTGAGTAAAACAATAATTTCATGGAAACAAATTATTAGCAACATGACTAAAATCTCCACAGATTTTGGATCTAATGGTTACTGGAACTCAATCAGCTCTTTTCCATGCTTTGTATTGAAGGGATTGTGTGTGTGTGTGTGTGCATCAGCAGTCTGAAATCATAATTATTTTAGCATCATTTAGGGATTAAAAATCCCCTCATGTCAATCATCAACTCCCAGCTCAATTTCTGAAAGCACTTCTTCAAACTATAAATGATGTGAGTAAAAACTAGCTTTGAAACAAGAAGAAAAAAATTCAACAATGTTAAAATGAGGCTGGCTGATCCACAAGGACCAGAAGCTCCTTAACTTCAACCTGAAACCCAGTGAAGAGCTTAATCAGTGCAAGCGTGATATACACTCAAATCTTCACTTAATTAACTGTGTTTTTAGCCTTTCTACATTGTAAAATGAGTGTACGAGTTAACAGATGAGCTACCACAACTTCTAAGAGCTAAAAACAAAACTGAACTTCCTGTTTCCTGAAGAAGTTTCACCTGTGATGACAGTGTCAGCTGGAAACCCATATTTTCCTCACTCCTCTCTTTTTCTTTGGTCAGCACAACACTCATCATGTGCTTTATTATTTTGACCACTATAATCTAAATCTGCTGAGGGTATTTAGGGTTGTGGGGGTCCGTATGATTTCTAAACATATTATTGACACACTGTGTTTGTACCTGTGTTGTTTGTCGTCCATGTTGATACTGAATACATGCAATGGCATGAAGTCATTGTTTTATTTGGCAGCGTTAGTAAAATTATTGAAAATTTAAATAATGACCAAATGAATTTTAAATTCAAGTGCATGGTTCAAGTTGACAAGTTTGATCAGAACTTAAGCAGGAAGATAAATGCTCTCAAACGGCTTGGTTTTCTTTGTTTCCATTTTTATTATAGAGATATTTAAACAAACAGGAAATGAAAATTGTGGGTTTTAAAATCGTTATGTGCCATATCCCTACAGTGCATTTTCAACAGGAGTTAAATGATAATACAGCATGTAAAATAATTTTAAAAAGGCAAGAAAATAATATATATATATATATATATATATATATATATATATATATATATATATATATATATATATATATATATGTTTGTCATTTGTCCACTTCATTTCTGAATATAAAGAAAAACTAGCGATTGTTCAAACCACGCAGCATATGTCTGCTGCATCTCGATGTGGGGGAGGATGTGTGTGTGTGTGTGTGTGTGCAATCAGATATGTCGGACATGGATGGTTCTGCACGCGTGTGTGCTGTGGTGATCAGCTGTGTGTCTCTGTTTGTCTGTGCCGGTGGCCTACTTTCTCTCAAACTCTGATGCAAGATGGCCAGTCCTGACTCACTGTAGTCAGACATTAGGACAACAGAGCTACAATCTGGACAGTTATGTTTATGATCAGCTACCAGATTTTATGAAAACTGGCATTTTTACATATGTTGGAGATTTTGCTGAGTATATTTTGGCATAGTTTGTGTTTGCAGAAAAAAGAAATAGAAGAATAAATTAGCTTTTTAACCACGTAGTTCAATGCAAAATCATATTTTTCTTCGCCAATACCTGCACCAGCAGCAGGAACGTGTATGCAGGGCATTTACCTGTTAGGAAAAAAAAAAAAAAGCTGCAGTACATTTGTTAACACTCCTCTAAATGTGTGTATGTGTGCATTTGTGCACACTCATTACCATGATGCATTACTCCCTCCAGCATTTGAAGCGCTATGTGGTGTATCACCATGGAAACCGAGTCTGTGAGGAGGCAACAATGTGATTTAAACTGGGGTCAAAAGGTAAACAACACGATTTCTGAAACTACATAAGCTATTCTGAAAAATTAGATACACACTGAAAGGAGTATGACAAGGAGATCTTAGAAAAAAACAACACTTTTTAAAAGAATAAAATTGTTTTTCTTGTAAAATGTCACTGGATTTATAGTTCTCTGAGTTATAAGGTTCCTCACAAGGAAATAACAGACATTTAAATCCACAAAAGCAAATCTTGCGGCAGCAGAAGTTTTGTCTGCATGATGATGTCCTCCAGCGAGTAACACGACCTCACAAAGGACACAGCGTGGAGGACATGCAGTCTCCAGAGATGTGTACTACAAAGAAAGATTAATGGTTTAGCTGGCTATGTTCAGCTGAAAGTTTGAGTTTTATGTGTCACAAAAAGTGTCTGTACTTAAACCCAGTAGATGGTAACACATGGTTCCAAATAAACTGTAAAACTAGATGCCTCTTTACTCTTTTTTTTTTTCTTTACTGATGATGCCCCAGATTGAAAGACAAAAAAAAAAAAGGTCAAAACATTTTCTACTTTGTTAGGCAAATGGTTTGGCTCATTTTAAATCCCTTGACATTTTCCAGTGAATAAACAAGTGAAGAAATTTTTAGACTAGAATCTGGGTCCACGCTCTATTAACGCTGTTCTGGAGCGGTGTTGTGTTCAGATGTGTTACCCCCTTCGAGATCTGCCACCCCCACCAGCTTTTGCCCATTTTCTCCTTAACCCCTGTTGTTTTAAGCAATGGCATTTTGAGTGAAATGCTAAAAGAAAATATCTGGATTTATTTTTGTTCCTACTTTTTGTCCTATTTTGTCCATTGTAGCAGAAGAAACATCCTGATGGCTGGAAATCCATTGTACTTAAACATATAGGGAAACACATCTCAACACAACACGTGCATGTCTTAATGCGCAGGCTTTATGTAGCATACCATAACAGTTTTACTTATGCCTGTTTTAAGCACATTTAGTTCTGAAGATAAAGTTAATAGCTAAATGATTAATATTCTATCTGATAAATTAATAGGCCTATAGAATATATACAATTAATTTAAAAAAACCCATCATAAATATACTTAAAAACTGCTATCAATTTAGCATGACAGGGTTTTTCTGCCCAAAATATTATGATATTTCTGCTCCTGTGCCCCAAGACGCAATTGAATTGCTACAGCTAGCTGTTGCTGGAGCTATTAGCGCATATAACTAACTTTAAAACTGTGTAAAAAAAAAGTTGTAAATTGGTAGCAATGAAGTTTTTCCATACACTACACATCCTACAGGAGTTTTGACTTCTTTAGATGTCTTATCCCATCTTTGTTAACCTTGAAAGCAGGTAAAAAATTAAAAAAGTTGTTGTCGACTGCTTGTTAAGCTCCTAAACACCTGGTCTTTTTTACATTACAAGCTTCTCAGTGTGGGCATGCAAGTTGTCAGCAGACGGGATGCAGTTTGTTGTGCCCAGCAGCTTGTTCACAGCACAAAACAAAAAATCACGAAATGCAGCGTTAATGTCTAGCTTAACAAATGCGCATGTCCTGTATCACATTCACTGATGCGTGAATTCAGACAAAACACGAACATTGTTCATCTCTGAAACTGGAGGAACTTCTGTTTGAAAAAAACGTCACACCAAATCCAAGTTAAAAAAAAATAATTCTCGAACACCCAATCAGGATGGAAACAACAGTAAGACAGGAAGGCAGGGCAATGCCCCTGCAGTGGCTGTGATATACCAGTGGTGGGCCGTCAGGGCCAGCAAGGCCTTCTCTGCTGGCCTAACATAACCAGAAATCATGATCATAATTATGATAAAGTTTAATTTAATTTTTAATTTACTTTACCTAGATATCTAAAAGTATTCATATTCTCTTCATGTCATATTATGCTCCTTCCAGTGCTGTTGTTTTTAGGTTAGAGTTTTTATACAATCAGAATTCAGCTACCTTATGCTGCCAGGCTGTATGAAATCTGCCCCGGCCTTCAGAATCAGCAATGAAGGCGTCTGTGCGCTGTAAGTGAACGGGCAAATGCAGTTGATAGATAGTTGCGATAGCCAATCAGATCACGAGTTGTGTCAGTAAGGCCCTCCAGCTAGCCTCACGTTGAACGTGACATTTACGCGTCCTGTGATTGGATATGGATACTTACTAGATTGAGCCACCGCAGTGCTATGCAGATCAACAGAGTCACACCCGGGACTGTTAATGGTTAAAAACTTTTTTAACCCACAATGGCCGAAGGAGAGCAACACGTTGATTTGGTTGCTGATATACTGGCAAGACTGTTTTCAAGATGAACTTTCCAAGAGAAGCTAGATCTGGTTAGAGGAGGACAGCCGACCCCGAGCCAGCTAACCTGTCCCAGAATGGATTTTGAGTTGAAAGCTCGGGGTCGGCTGTCAGATCTAGCTTCTCTTGGAAAGTTTTGGGGGGGACAGCTGTTTTGGTGAGTGCAAACATTTTATTTATTTTATTTAGTTTTGACAGTAGCATACCAGATATGTTTTATTGCTGATGCGGGTTTGTTGATTTTTAAAATGCATCGGATAATAGCCCTTTTTGATTTTAATCCTGGTGTTATAAATGCTGGCATAATGAAAGGTATTTATTGACTAAGTTGGACATCACTGAAGGCCTAAGTGTGAAATGCACCGCCCGCCACTGTGATATACATATATAGATTCATCTGACTGAGCAAAACAACCGGGCCCATTTCCAAACCAAACCCGAGCTCTCTTGATGATTCGGCCCCTTTGATATTTGGTGCATAGGGAACTGCAGTGTTTAGTGTGCTGGAAGAGCTGGCAGATTAAAAAAACAAAAATCCTCTGAAAGTAAAGGAAGGAAGGAAGAGAAGAAAGGAGGGAGCGTCTCTTCAAAGAGCGAGCAGGGCCAAGGAAACTGATCGCTTGAATCCTCATCTCCTGTTCTTGCTCGGTCATTTAAAACCTGACCGTGCCCCCCACCCCCATCCAGATTTCCAGCAGCGACATGTTCAGCTTAACATCCACCTCCCTACAAACAGGAAGCCGCTGCCAGATGAGGAGACAAAGTCACAGGAAGACAGTGCTTTGCTGTATGATGCTGGCATAAAGAGTTTTCTTTAACAGTCACAATTAGGGCTGTACAGGGAAAGGTGACCACACAAACGATCAGCTGGAGGAAAAAAGAGAAGAGACAAACTCTTCCCTCCATGAAAACACAAATGACAGGTGCTGTTAAAGTCCGATTACTCCATGTTGAAGCAGCTGAAAAATACATTGATATCATCAAAACAGCAGATACAAGAGGCTGCAGAGTCATCATAACAAAATCTGTTTCCTCAGTTCCATCAGTCCCTTTATGTTACAGCCACCACTGATAAATCCTTTAAGTCTTATTGCTGTTTTAATTCATCTGCATGTGGATTTTGTTTGTTTTGTTTGTTTTATCTGCTGTAAAGCACTTTGTGTTACACGCCAACGAATGAAAGGTGCTTTATAAATAAAGTTTGTTTGACTGACTGATCCTCCTTGTCATCGGTGGGTCAAAAAGGATAAAAATAAAATATAATAATTAAATACTATGCTTCCTGCAATATTTATGAAATGTAGAATGAATTTGAAGTTTTATTTATAGTTTTTCTCATGCGAAACAAACCTGTTGAAAGTTTTTTGTCTATTTTTGAGTGAATTACACAGAGATTTTTAAGCATCTTACTAAAGCTTTGAATGTTCGGCTGAATTGAAATAATTTTTTGCTGTATTTTTGGTAAATCTTGTCAATATTCATGAAATTATGGATACTTTCCCATTTAATTACTGAATTTTTTTATAAACCCACCATATGATAAGACTTTTTTTTTAAATTAAAGATGAGATAATAATATATTAGATAATGAAAAACAGAATTTGAAAATATAAATAAATGGACTTTATGGGGCCCTATAATACAGTGGAAGTGCACTACGGCGGATTGTATTTGTATTTAAACTGGTATCCAGTAACCTACATTTAAATAAACATTTTTACAGAATAACTTAACGCTAAAGTATCAAGATAAATTTACTGTACTTTGAGTGCAATAAATGCAAAATTTCCAAACATGAGTAATTGCTTTAAATAATTGTGATTACTATATTGATCAAAATAATCATGAATACATTTTTCTCCATCTAAAATGTGGTGGTCCTTTCAAATTATATTTACAAGAC
Organism: Kryptolebias marmoratus; assembly: GCF_001649575.2. Taxonomy (NCBI): domain Eukaryota; kingdom Metazoa; phylum Chordata; class Actinopteri; order Cyprinodontiformes; family Rivulidae; genus Kryptolebias; species Kryptolebias marmoratus. The sequence goes on along the minus strand of NC_051435.1, from coordinate 22,938,560 downwards.
TGCAGCCAGTGATGCTAACTAGCCCCTCTGTTTTCAGGCACAGGGGCAGGGCGATATCCAACCCACTGGAATTTTTTTAACTGGCATTTTTATCACCTCTTCAAAGGTCTGTAAGGGTAATGAAGGGCTTCTGAAGAGGGGGTTGGCGCATCTGGCTCTGGTACATATATAGAACCTGGCAATGTTGAGGAGTGATGTCTAAAGATGGTTTCGCATGTACAGATGGCTGTAATAAAAGAGAGCTGCTCTTTTTCCAGAACAAGGAAGGGTAAGGCGCACTTAATTAAGACAGAGACATTTTAACCAGCAGTGAAAGCATTTGGCTGCAAAAAAAAAAAGAACTGGAGTGGCAGGCGGGCGAGGGACATCGAAGGGAAACTTAATATGCAGCGCTGGTTAACACTGGGTCTCTGCTGCTGAGTAATGTTCCCTCCCTCACTGGGCCATGTTTTGCAACTTTTGGACGAGCAACAAAATTTAAAAGAAACCACAAGAAAAAAGAGGGTTTATACAAACAGCTTGCCTAAAAAACAAAGAGAGAATTTTGATGTAAAATATCTGTTTAGAACATTCAAACCTGAACAAATAAATCAAACATTTCCTAACCCTTAAAAACAAACTGCAAATTAGATTCCTTAAACTTCTTAAAGTGACAGTTCGGCTCTTTTGCAGGTTCTGTGGAAAGGTTGTGAACAATAAATAGCTTACCTGTTTAGAACAATTAGCTCACAGCATCAACTACCAATTATTTCAAGAGGTCACCTAAAGGGATTTTCTTTCAAAACGAGTAGCGTGGAATCCTTATGAGCAGTTAGTATCTTACCTGCAGTAGATAAAAAAATCAAAGATACTCTCACCTTGGAGAATCGGTGAGACGTTATCATGGAGGAGCTGAGCTAACTGCTACCGTCTGCAGGCTCATTCAGAACCATCGAAAACCTAAAACAACTCCTACTCAAAACTTTACGAGAACTTCAACTAAATGCTACAAAATTAATTATTTCTACACCTCGTCGCTTTTGCATGAGACTGTTGTTTAAGCAGTCTCTGTTTCATCATCTATATGTGCACAGATGCTGCTGCAAGTCTGTCACAACTTCCAGTTTCTAATCTCAAAACAACAACAGACAATAAAAACAAGGACAGCATGTTTTTTTTCTGGGGAGACGAGAGGACATGAGCCAGTTTTACAAAGATTAAACTGTTTTTTAGAGCCCCTGAAGTTGGGGTCGGAACTCCACCTCGAGTCATGAAACACCAATTGTGAGGTTTTGAGAAAACCTACAAAAAAATCAAATGAACTTTAATAATAATTTCTAATGGAATATTCAGCCTTAAGTGCTGCAATAAAATAAAAATAATGGTTATAAGTGCCTTACAACTTACTCTACATAATGTTTGACAAGGTTCATTGCTAAAAGGCTTTATAGGTTTGTATATTTCAGCTAATGCGAAAAAGAGCACTTCCTGGTGGACTCAGCTGATCAGTGGTAGAATATTTTTAGCATCTTAGTGGACACAGTTAGCGTAGCAACACAAACTTTGTTCAGCTGAGAATATAACAACATAAACACCAATTTCACGCTAAAGTGACGTAGAGCACAAATACCAGATGGATTCATTCAAATTGCTAGAATTTTTTAAGTCTGACTTGTTTTAGATAGGTAAAATTAAATGGGCCCAGCACTGAATAGTGGTTAACTTGTCTCCGTCATCAAAAAATTCTCTACTGGCATCTTCATGACTACTCCACACAACCCCAATTCAAAAAATGGGATTATCCTTTTAACAAAGAATGAACACAGACACGTCTGCACTGCAGGACTCTTTGTCTGTGTGGCTTCAAACCAACTCTTGTCTGTCAGCCACTAAACAAAACAGCCCGTCCATATTGCTTTTAGATGTACAGACACGGCCGGCTGCGGTGGAGTTCTAAAACACAAAATGCCAATCCCTTTGACAGCCATTGCAAAAAGGTCGGCACAACGACGCCAAAGGTCACAGTAATCATAGTGTGCAATTTCTCTCTTCAAAGTGCCTAAACGTTGCAACAATTTCACAGATATGGAGTCAAAGAGCTCCTCTCTGACATCCAACCCGACTAAATTACGGGAAAGTTTGAAATGTAACTCCACCTGAAAATACAAACACCCGCAGACATTTGAATCTTAAAGCGCCCTTATTTTCTGTAAGCTAAAACAACAACCCCTGTCAGTGGTAACCCCAATGGTCACTTCAAAATTATTTCGCAGATTATTACCTATTTTAAGTTGACTGACTAAACAGAAAACACATTCGACTGAATTAAAAATAAATCACAACCACGTATTTAAAACTATGCAAAGCGAACCATTCAGAGCTAAGCAAAGCCAAAGGGAGGGGCATGAAAACAGGCCAGAGTTTGGATTTGTGGGTGAAAATGTTCCCTTTGAGAACTATAAAGGTGCTTTAAAGAGAGAAGGAGGGGATTATGAGGAATAAAGAGTGATTCAGTCAAAGTCTAGCATCAACAGTAAGTTTCCAAGCGCTGATGATTTGTGCTCCTGAGGAAGGGAGGTTTGATTTGGCTCAGATTAGCTGCTGCCATGGTACCCACATGGGACGTGGAAGTCCAAAAACAACAACAACTCTGCAGCAGCAGCTGAATGTATAAAAGATGGTACTTTCAGGTGGAAACGCAAACACATAACAGGCCCTGTGTTTTTGATTCAGTTTATCAGCCACCACTGAAAGCTTGGATTTTTTCATTTGTCTGTTGTGACAGCAAAATATCTCATAAGCCACTGGACAAACTGTCAGAATGTATTCTTGGATGTACCACGGTTTCCCCCAGTGTATTATAAGCCTGGCGGGCCGCCAGGCTAAGCTCCGCTTGTTTATTATAAATACATTATTTTTTATACACGTTATTTTCCACCGGCACCCCCAACGCCAGGTCACCGTGTTGATCACCGCACGAAGGTGTGCGGGCTGTCCCCGTCCCTGCGCGAAGTCCGCGTGCAGGTCATGCACCTCCCAATTTTTGTATCTATGAGCAGAGCGTGCACACACCGCACTTTGTTCAAAATGGACGATTTTGGTGCTCTAGTGGAGCTTGTACGCCTATATTAAAGTTAAAGTACCACTGATTGTCACACACACCTGAGTGTCCAAAATTTGTTCTCCACATTTGACCAGTGAGCAGCAGCAGTGCCGCGAAAAATTTTTGTTTAAAAAAGTATTTAAAAAGGTGGCACAGTAGCGTAGTGGTTAGAGCTGTTGCCTCCCAGCAAGAAGGTTGCAGGATTGCTTCCCGACCTGGGGCCTTTCTGGGTGGAGTTTGCATGTTCTCCCTGTGCACACGTGGGTTTACTCTGGGTACTCCGGTTTCCTCCCACAGACTAAAAACATGCATGTTAGGTTAATTGATGACTCTTAAATTCTCCCTAGGTGTGAGTGAGAGTGTGAATGGTTGTTTGTCTCGTTTGTCTCTATGTGGCCCTGCGATGGACTTGCAACCTGTCTAGGGTGTCCCCCGCCTCTCGCACAGTGACTGCTGGGGATAGGCACCAGCTCCCCGCGACCCGGAATGGAGAAGCGGGTAAAGAAAATGGATGAAAAGTATTTAAAAAGTGCCTTTTTGTAAAACTGTAGTTGTGTAAATATTTGACACAAATATCTTACAACATCACATAATAAATAGCGATATTTTCAACCTTCCGATCAACTTTAATCATTTTTTTACTAAAACACAGTCGGCGAACGGCCAGCAAACGACCACCTACCACCAGGCTTAGCCTTTTTTCTGGGGTAAACCCTGATGTACATCTTCAACTCATTACCTTTTGGAGTCAACCTGATTCAAGATGGCTGCCACAGCCAACTAACCTTAGGAAATGCTAAATCACTATAACACAGTCAATTTTAACATTTTGTGTGATAGTAGCTGACAGTAACTCACAACACATACTCTAAGCATGACATATTTACTTAAAACTTTGGCATTAACTGTTTGTGTCAACCCTGTTTGTCTGTTAGCAAAATATCTCATGAACCACTGGACAGTTTTTAATTTTAAAAAATCTCAGAAAGTAATTATCATTACTTTACAACTGATATATAGTTGTATATCTACAATGGATTAACTTTTGAAACCAACACAATGTAAGATAGCCACTACAGCTAATTGACCTTAGCCAACACAAAAAAGCTCTATCCTAGACAAATTTACAGGTATTGGGCTGAAGTTTGGTGTGGTAGTAGCTGAGAGTCATCCTCAACACATATTCTGAGCACTAAAAGATCTCTCAAGATCTTGCAAATTCACATGAGATAAATAATGTCATTTACAAGGTTTGACCAAAACAACTATAACTCCTTTCCTTCTCATCATGAGATTATCTTTGTTTAAAAGGCAGACCTAAAAGGCTGTGGCCAAAGGGTATTCTATCAAGGAATGCCAGTCCTTTAATTTTCGTTTGATTTTAGGTGACAAATATTTAATGATTAGCTCTGCTAATATTAGCACATTGACGACTCATCCAGACATAGCTCCACCCAACGCCAACACACCATGCAACATGAACACGAACACAGATAAAATAAGCACTTTTATTCCTTTTAATACAAAGTAGAACAAGTTCTTTTCATTTCCAGTGTGCTGTTACACAGATGGATCATTTTCTAAGCATGTTGCAGTGCACAATATGATGCTAAACACAGCACAACCAGCCCCTCCCCCCTCTCAACATACTGACCCACAATTTAGCTCTGCTGCCGCGCTCTAAAAATAGACAGAGATTTAACCTACAGCAAGCCGGAGACAGAGGGAGGGACGGAATAAAGGGGCATAATGGCAGAAGCAAACATGCGCAGAGAAACGTTCTTCTTGTCGCTGATGTAACTCGTACGCGACAAAAATAAAAGGTGCCAGACATGGGAGTATTCAGCAACCACAGAAAACCACATCGATCTCTCTTCCACCACACAAATTATTCAAAAGGCAGATTTCTTTTTCTTGTTTTCTGATGCGTTACTCACAAATGAAGGCCTTTTGCATCAATAATAATGTCTTGTGTGATGATGCATGAAAGTCAGTGAAAGCCTTTAAACTTCATGACTAATTTCTAAAATTAACAGCTGTTAGGCTTGTTGAGTATTTCGATTGTTTTATTAGCTGTGTTGTAATCTAGTTGATTCTATGCTCATTTTCCAATTCTTGCTTTGGAAAAAGACTGATTTCCATAACTTAACTGTATATCACATATTTACATGAACTGATGCTGAATTTAAAATCTAAAATTTTTAATACAGTTAAAAAGAAACTATGTTTTGACAAGCGTTTTTGTTGTTGTCGTTTTATACTCTATCATGCAACCCCCATTTACATACATTGCAAATCTCAAATCCATATGTTATTCACCATGGAACATAGTAAACAGGTCAAATGTCTTCAAATGTTTAAGAATTTAAATCATTCTTGGAAAAAATAAGGTCATTTTAAATTTTATGGCAGCAAGACATTTCAAAAAAGATAAAATAGATTGTTCTGGACATCACTGATGGACTCAGGAACACTTTCACAAATCACTGTCTGTGAACACAGTTCACTGTACCATCCACTAATAATTGTTAAAACTCTATGAGGCAAAGAAGAAGCCATATGTGAACACCATCCAGAAACTCTGCTGTCTTCTCTGAACCAAAGATCATTCAAGTTCAAAAGTCTGCTTCTCTGATGGTTTGGGGATGCATTACTGCTAATGGCATAGGCAGCTTACACACTTGGAAAGGCACCATCAAAGCAGAACAATATATAATGGTTTTATAACAACATCTGCTCCCAACCAGACAATGTCTTCTGAAGAAAAGGCCTTCCATATTTCAGCAATACAATGCTAAACCACATACTACTGCATGGCTTCAGAGTAGAAGAATACAGGTGTTGAACTAACCTGACTGCTGTCCAGTCCTCTAAAAATTAAAAACATTTGTTGCATCATGAAAAAATATCCAGCACAGAAGACCCAGGACTGTTGAACAGCTAGAATCCTAAATAAGACACAAAAAGAACCCTCCAGCAGCTGCTCTCCTCAGTTCCTAAATGTTTTTAGACCGTTGTTAAAAAAAAGACAGGATAAACATAGACCTGTCACAACTTTTTTGAGAATTGCTGTTGCCATCAAATTCAAATTTACCTTATTAAAATCTAAAAAAGGGTACATTTTTTTTAGTTCATTCATTTAATATGTTTACTATGTTCCAACATGAATGAATTATGGCTTTATAAGCTTTGAAAATCATTCTGTTTTTATTTTCATTTCACACAATGTTCCAACTTTATCTAAATTAGAGTGTACAAGACAAGAGCCTTTATAACAATGATCATCAACATGTGTTACATGTTAATGTACCATGTTTTAACATGAGAAAACACCATTTCCATGTATGGTGTTCATGTGTTTTATTTTATTCTGTAAGGGTTTATTGTATTTGTATTGAAGAATGTTTATTTTTAGGTTTACAAATCTGAGCAGATATGCAAATATTTTGTAAACCCCATTTTAATACTTAGTGTTACTTGTTAAAAAAGCCATGTGTACTAAATTGATTAGTGAGTGAAATAAATGGACATGACACACAAGTTAAAATCCCACGGCATGTAAAGAAAACAACAAAACAACATAACACGGTCTACAATTTGATAAAACAAATTGGAGACGAAAGGCCTAAAACATTGAAGTAGATTACAAGTATCAGAGCATTTCATAACCTTGAAAAGGAACATGGACATTTGATGGCATTTGTTTTAAGAACAGCCAAACTCAAGGTTCTGGGGTCACAGTGTCAACAGCCAAAGTTGAGCAGAAACTGTCCTTCGTTCTGCTCTGGTTGATAATCCCCTCAGCCTGGCTCTTCTCATCTGACCACACAAATCCTCTACCATCCAAAAGCCTTGAATGATTTATTCAGTAAGCAGGAAAGTTAAGCTTACAACTAAAGAAGCAAGGACATGGCAGACTGAGAGACCCTGCATCTTCAGCCCAAGAGATAAAACGTTCCCTGAAAGTCTTCAGGTTTTCACTCAGGTGGGCTTGCAGCTGGCTTGCATCATTCTTTCTGAAATACCCTCAAGTTTATTTTTAGCTTCGGCTACGATGTCACTGCTGTCATGACCTGCGTGGTGCCTCGGCTGTCGGAGTGACTTCCTTAATGTCTGACGGGCACACATTCTTCATCCAGTTAATGGAGTCCAGACCGGCTCAGTCACGGAAACAGAAACGTGTTGGGCTACTGAAAATATTGTTAGCGTATGTATATGCTAAAGAAAGTTGCAAAGACCAACAACATACACATCAACGTGGTGAGCATGAGTCATCGATTCACTGATGGTCATAGAGTCTATAGCTAAAGATAAACCAGTCAAATGTTTACAACAAGAATGGTTACAGAGTAAACTGTAAGTTCATAACACAAGTCACTGCAGTAAAACCCACTGACCCCACAGCACAGCATCACTCTACTTTCAACACTTCCAAACAGAATGTTTCCTGTCTGAGGCTCGCAGAGCTCATCAGCTGAGAGGACAAAAATAACCATCAATCCCAGCATGCCTCACAAGTTGCCATGGGATCAAACAATATGGGAGGGTGGGTGGACACTACAGGGTTTTAATCACAGGGTGGAGGAAATGAAAGAGGAGAAGACGCGACAAGAGACGGGACGAGAAAAGATCGCTGTTAGAGTGATTACGGTGCAGTTTCACTGCAGAGAAACAATGGGATGGCAAAAAAAATAAACAATAGCAATTAGATTATGTGTTTGACACATGTTCCAATTTTCAAAGTCTTTTATTTTCTTGAAGTAGGTCAAGACTTCCACAAATCTTTAGCTTCTTTCAAATTTAAATCATACTCAAGCATACACCTGAACACAACTTTTTCTTCGAAGAAAAGTTTTTATGTCTGTACTAAAGTACCTTAGTCCCAACGTACCTGACTAAAACAAGAGCCCATAAAAAAGTACTAATAGTTATCGTTGGGTATGAGGAAGCTGCTCCTTTCGCATCATTTGGTTGTTTCAGCGAGTCTTTGTCTGGATTTTTTGTGGCTTTGCAAAGTGCAAAGAATAACGGAACTGTGTGCAGCGGCCAGTCAGAAGTAGGCCAAGTAAAGTAGGGCAGAGTGCATGCAGCAGAGCCCTTAACAGCACTTTGCATCAACCAATCTCCCCTGCGAGGAGAGCTTGGTGTTGTGATTTTCTCCACCCTGCATGGCAGAGAGGAGAGAACTGGTATGACAAAGTATTTCCATAAACAGCAACGAAGAAAAAAGCAATTCAAAATGTCAAAGCAGAGGAAATGATTGACTTGAAGCAGATTTTACTACAATGGCGCTGGTTCATAACAAAAATGATAAACACTGCATTCGCAACAAACTCGTATGTTTTTGACCATAAATTGTTCACAGGTCAGGTGGAAAGAAGACCTGAATGTTTCATTTTTCTACTGTAAGGCACTATTTCCAGTGTCTACAAACTGTGTGAATGTGCTCGATTGTGAAAAGTGCAGCACTCGTGACATTTAGAAGTATTAACACACCTCTGTGAATCATCCTGAAACTCACCTCGGGGAAAGGAGGGGTGTGAAAGGAGGATGAACACTGAACACAAGAATAAGTTTTGACTTTAAATCAAACACTCAAATTTGGTCAGCTGTATGTCAGAAAATAGGCAATCCATCAAGACGGATGGGGTCAGAGTTATTTTTCCAAAGGGCACTGAGCGGTATGAAAAAGAAGAGATAATATTCCCCACCTTAGAATCAGACTCTGTTTCTGATCTTCAGTGCTTCTTTTTTTGTTCAAATAGTAAAATACAAGATGATCATCTTTAAAGCTCGATTTTTTCTCTGACTCTCACATCTATAACCAACAACATCGTCATTGTTACTCTGATTTAAGGAAACTTTCGAGTGTGATTAATAAAAAAAGCCTCTCAAACAACTCTTCCAAACTGCATCAAAATCATGATATTCCACACAAATAATTCTATAAAAACACAATGCAAAGCTGCTACTTATTCCATTTTATCTAATATAAAACATTTTAGAGAGTTCCTGCACATTTCTACGACATTTATTCAGCTAAAAAACGTAACCGTTTCAAAGAATAATTAGGTTTTAGATCTAATGTCTGTGCATGTGTCTTTGATTTTCTGTGACCCTGTGCTGCTCATAGTGTGAATCTTTGCGTGTGAACTCAACCTGCCCAGAATCTAATAGTCTGAATTCTCATATTCAAGTAGCTGCAGCTCAGCAGTTACTGTGATTATCCACCAATCAGGATGTCAGTAATTCTTTCCCAGGTTTTCTGAATCCACATGTAGAGTCTCACTAGCAGACGTCAAACCATGCAGTTGAATAGACTATGCAAATGTTAGAAATAAGTAGAATAGAGATTAAGAAACGCTTAAGTGCTTTTGGGGATGGGCCGGTTTCTGGTTTTAAGGTACACCAACGTGTTAAATACTGTTCCTGCAGTATAAATTGTTTTTAAGGAGATGTCCAAAACCGTGTAGGATTTTCTGTGGTTGCGTAGTGAGCAGAGTAGAGATCCCCCTCTTCACCTGTTGCTGTGAGCTGTCAGTCAGCTGTGCATGGCGGCCAAAAGAGATGAGTCCTCTCAACTTTTTCACTTGTAAAAAAGATGGCAAAATTGGGGGCTTGTCTATTTTAATAGCAAAAAGAATATCAGAAAGTCATGGCTTGTCTCCCAGAGGTTTTTAAGGTAATGTTTGTTTTAAAGAAGCATCTGTATCAAGCTACAAGAGCTAGCGTATAATATTTGGTTCCAACTGTTACTTTATAAAGAGCAAAACAGAAAAGATGTAAAAGTCTAGTTTTGGTTTTCCACTTTTGTGTGCACCTGCAATTACCAGTTCAGTGGCCTAATGGTAGAGTGTCCGCCCCAAAACTGGAAGGTCGTGGGTTCAATCCCTGGCCGGGTCATACCAAAGACTGAAAAAATGGGACCCATTGCCACCCTGCTTGACACTCAGCATTAAGGGTTGGAATTGGGGGGTTAGATCACCAAATGATTCCCGAGCACAGCACCGCTGCTGCTCACCACTCCCTCAGGGGATGGGTCAAATGCGGAGAACAAATTTTGCACAATCAGTGGGTCTTTCTTTTCTCTCTTTTACAATATCAAACTAATGAGAAACTATCTTCAGATTTTTTGAAGTACTCTAAAATTTTAAAATGTCCCTTAAATATTGTAAACAAACATGACACGGACTGTGATAACACCGTAATACACCAAGACTAACTTTGGTAAAAGATTCAAATCTGACTATGACAATTCAACATGCAACACAGTATCCTGAGGCTGTAAACACAACACATTCATGCTTTCATTTCAAAAGTAAAAACTAAGCATTTCCAGAGTAAATCTGCAGCCGCATATATGTTGAGTAGCTGGGAAAATACCAACTCAGTAACACACATGTAGAGTACATGTAGTAGTCGGAATGACACACCGCCCCCAACATGTCCAGACATGTTTGGTGAAGTTGGCAGAGTGTCAGCAAGGTTTAAACAGACAGAAAAGAGTTAGTTATGGATCAGGTGATTCCAAGAGGCCAACTCTACACACTTCACCGAACATCCAAATCTTTATGTTTTTAGTTCTATGCACACCTGCAGCTCTGCAGCTGATGCTCTTACAGAAAAAAAGCTTCTTATCCTATTTCTGACTTTAGGAAATATTGTGTGACAAAACATTTCTGAGCACAATGATTTGGTCCGTCAAGAACAGGAACATGCACTGTGTAAAATTTAGAAAGCTAAACCTAGTGTAGTCTAAGAAGAATCCAAGATTTTAAAGGTTTTAGATCTCAAATTATGTGGGACACAGTGCATAATCTGTGTATACATAAAACAGGAGTTTCCCAGCTGTTTTTAGTGCAAGTATACAGTAGGCTTCAGGCCCTTCAAAGTAAAACCATTGCTGTTACTTAAAAAATATATAATTATTTACAACAAAATGTGTGTTTACACAAACCAGCCATGGGGGAAAAAAAGGATGTCATTAATGCCACGTGATTAACTTTTTCTTTTCTTTAAGAAGTCTACTCTCCCTACAGCGCCACAACTCATACTAATGTACTACTTTAAAGCAGTGTCTGCCTACTAAACACTTTCCAAATCAGTCTCCACAGCAACCTGGTGAAGCTTTGAGGGGGAAGGGGGGAGAGTCGTGGGGATTCTAACCCTACAGTGACCCCTGTAGCAGCTGCTGTCAACATGATCAGGACACGGCCAAAAGTCTTCAGCCAGACTCCCACAAAAACGGCAGAACAGGCTTCTTCAGACGTGTTTGCCATTGTTGAAGATGAGATTGAAAGCAGAGGACTCAAACAGAAGAAGTAAATGGGTAAAAGCACTTTCTGAAATGTGAAAACAACTGTAAACCATGAAGCTTAAACGGTATATAAACAATGACTTTCAGTTTTTAACACACACACACACACACAATTCCCTCAATTATCAATACAAATTGAGATTTAAAAACAATTCCTTTATATCCACAACTTCTCCCTTTCACTCACTTAATCAATCATCCGGTTTAATCCTGTTGAATACAGATAATTTATCTTTAATAGGGATAAATGCAACAAGGATTTGAAAAAAATGTTTCTTTGTCATCAAACATGTAAAAACCTCTGATGAGGGATGAATTATTACTCCAACTAGAAAAAAAACTGTGACCCCTTGCTGTTAAAATTGTATTTTTCTCTGTATTATTTAGGACTAATACTGTCAGAATGACAGATTTTTAATGGGGATGTGTGCTCCTGCAGGCACAGTGGGTGTGTCTTTCTCCTCTCAGCTCCCTGCAGCTCACCTGATTTCTTCATGTCGAGACATAGCTGTGAAACAAAATGCTGACGCACAAAGCTATATATAGATTTATTTCACCAACAGAGGAACCAAAGAAAGACAAAAAACCTGTCCGCAAACAATATTTACGAGCTTAAACCGAGAGAGCAAACACAACCATCTTTGCAAACTGTGTCGCCAACTCAGCAAGTTTTACATATTACCATAACCTGCAAGTGGCTGAAAATTCAAAACTAAACTGATCGTTGCTATCAGGAACCGTTTCATTTCATGAATAATGTGCTCAGAAAAAGAAGGTCCACCACTATGAACACTATGTTTAATATATGACAATATGTAGTAAATATAAAAATCAAAGCATCACATAAAGTTGTGCATAGAAGACGTCAGACTCCTATATTTGATGAAGTCTGGTTTTATTAAGGATACAAATAGCAAAATGGGGATAGTTCTTTTTAAGATATGGTTCTGTGGAAAAGTTATCAAAGATTAATATCTTACATGTTATAGATAGCTCTTTTAAAAACCTCAGTTTGGAGAAACAGACTTTAATTCTTACACGACAGAGCTAACAGCTACTCTGAATGGGACCAAGATCAAAGTGGATTGATGCCGTCTTGAACAACTGCAGTCTCAAAATTTTTTCTTAGCCATTCACGAGAATGCTATTTTATAAGACCTTACATGGCCGTCCATTTCACATTCCACAGATATTCCAGCAGGAATATTATGATATTCCTGTTCGATATTAAACTTTGTTGGACTGGCGCCACCAACAGGCTATAGCTAGCTGCTCCTGCTGCTGCTATTTGTGCTTGTAAATAACCACAAAATTCAATGTGAATAACAATGTCAAGCCAAATTGATAGCCGTGTAAAAGTCCATATAAAAGCAGGCTATAGCAATGGGTCCTAGTCCTAGGGTCGTAGTCTTGCTTCAACTAGGCATTCGCTCATTATCTTGCCAGAATTAAACTATTTCTCCAAATCGAGGTTGTTCAAAGAGCTATCTACACAGGTAAGATATTATTTGTTCATAAGCTTTCCACAGAATTCCACTTCAAGAAATCTGAACTGTCCCTTTAAGTTCAAACCCAGCATTATTGCCCTGTGCAGTACAACAGGGTCTCCTGGCAGTCAATCTTTAAGGACATTCTTAAATAATAAGATTGGACAACATCCAATCAAGTCAGAATGACAAAGAATGCCAACTGCTCAGATAGGGTCTTAGAAAGTAAATGTTATTCTTGTGCAATTGAAGAGATCTTCTAAAATATCAGACTGCTCCTTGAACAGTTCAAACTATCTTCCTCCAGATTCTTCTTCCCTACCTGAGCAACCTCTGACATTTGTTGCTTTTCTTTGCTTTCCTTTTTTTGTGTGCATCTGCCTGGTAACACAAACAGTGTCAGAGTCACGACAACATCCTAGTGTTTGCATCACGTTTCCCAGAATTCATGACTACAAGAAGAAATCCTAGTGTCTTCAGGGTTTTCAAAGAACCTCTGTAGTTCATTGGAGCCCGTGCCAGCAACAAATAAAATGTATTTTTACTGCAAATCAACAAATGGAATTTGTTGCTCTTAACATTTAATTTAATCTGTAGAACAGAAATGAATGTTTGTGTTTTCCTCTGTGGGGCATAGTCTGCATACATAACAACGGCAGATGACTCCTGTGCAGAAATGCACTTCAGGCTGTAACAGTCTCTCTCATCACTGCATCCTATGTGTGTTTTGAAACCCTTCGGTCCTCATGGGAGCATACACAGTCTGCCCGGCTACAGGAGGAAGTGCTTTGAAAAACTCTGGGCCAATCGGAGGACGGGGTTCCAGTCAGCTGGCCGAGGCTCATCGCTGTGCTCCAATCAGGCGGCAGAGTTCGTGGTCAGGTGACGGCTCAGACCGGCTCAGTGTTTTGAAGCAGATGAAAACAAAAGCTAATGAGGCCGTCAGTTGGCCCCGCCAGCTGCCTCGCTGCGTGCAGGAGCTGAAAGGAGCTGCAGAGCTCCAGGAAACAAAATAGGATTTATTATGACCACAGCAACAAGTGTGTGTGTCTGTGTGTGTGCAGTGACAAATAAGAGGCTGAGAATAAAAGGACAGGGAAGAAAGAAAGAATGGCAGGACAGTTGTGAGCTGTAAACTCTGCAATCTGATCCCAATATGGAAAGTCAAGCCTAATTGTCCCCACACAGTGAAAGAAAACTAACAAAGTTTATGAGCAGCCAGCTGGAAAGTTCCAGGTTCCACACTGTTAGCATCCTGTGTGCCAATGTGCAAGGCATGCAAAACAATCATAAAGCTAAACTGACCTTTTCATCTCTAATATAACAAATACTGATTTGAGTTGTGTTATTCTTCCAGAGCTCGTGGACCACAGGCTCAGTGACATGCCTGTCCTAAAAAGAAGCAGCTTTGAGCTCCCCAACTTCTCCCTCAGCTGTCTGCTCTCCAAGACTTCTCCTAAGCTTGTACTCAGCACAAACAGACCCCCTTCCTTCCTCCAGATGGCCACCCATACAGTAACCCCCCCCCCCTCCCCCTCCCCCCTCAAATGATGCTCACAGTCCACCATGTCCACTCAGTTAAACCACAGAAGCTCAGACAGGCCGACAACTGTCATCAGGAGCTTTGGCCAGACACTGAGAGCTAGATGGTGTGTTAGGGGAGGAGGAGCTGTAAAGAGCCAAGGGAGCGGACACAGGGTGTGTTTTTATCTGGTGGATCACCTAGTCCCCCTTCTTATTAAGGGTAGCAACTGAATCTGAGTGCTGTCAGGGAGTAACAGACATGGGTATATAGTTGCCATAGCAACACTAGAGAGCCACTAGCAGTAGTTTTCTTCCTTTTTTTTATCTTTGCTTTCTTTACACTATCAAAACGTAGGCATTTTGTCATCTTAGATTACTACATAAATCAGTCCCAGATTATATTTATAGAAAAAAAGTTATTAGATGTTGGAATTTTAGGCAGTAACTATATTGGAACGCTTCCCTTATTTTTTTGCTAAAGAAATACATTTTTCCCCAAGATTTTGTCTCAAAAACATCTGTAATCTGTGACCTGAAGCTCATTATTTATCCTCCATCCGAAGCTTCCATGTACGTAAACATTAATCCTTGCTACCATACAACACTGAGTTTGAGGTATGAACACAGTATGAATCAAGCACAGTCACAACATAATATATAAAACACATCCAGCAGAGAGGAGGAAGAAATGCTTGATCACTTCATGTTAGGAAACTTTTTGTCAAACGGTTTGTTTCAGAGCCGCGGTTACATGAAAGGAGTTTCTTTTTGTTTAGCGGTGGGCTAACACAAGATCATGCAGGTACAACGCAGAGTAAATACATTAGGAAATGACACATAACGAGCATTTAAAAAAACAGATATTCAAAGTAGTGCTGGGCGATATAACGATATATATTGTGGGGACGATAGAAAAGTGTCTATCGTGATATATTTTCTTCTATCGTCTCTATTGTTTCTATCGTTTCTGTCGTTTCTATCATAATTGTATCAATGATTCATGTAAATATTTCATAACGTAGGCTACGACAAATGTATTAGTGTTGTCACTTTGCATACATTCAGTTTATATAAGTGATAAATAAGAAGAAAAAATAACTATTTTGCGA
>NC_051435.1:22917808-22922764 GCF_001649575.2 Kryptolebias marmoratus | reverse complement strand
GAAAAAGAATATTTAACAATCCAAAAAGTGCAAGGTCAAACAAGTTGTAAAAGAGCCGGGGAAAGTTGCGAAAAGGAAAACTATAGCCGTCCGAAGATAATAGAGTCTGTTGTCATTTGATACTGTTACGTCGTAACAGGTACATATATATTGCTGCACTAAAATGCAGCAGATCTCATTTGTGAAAGTTCAGTTAAATGTCACTTCGAAATAAAGCTTGAAAAAAGTAAGAAATTAGATTTTCTTTTTTATATTTTTCAGAGAATAACTGACAACGTACATAATTGGGGTATATCGTGATATATATCGTTATTGTGATATAAAATTATCCATATCGTGATATAGGATTTTTTCCATATCGCCCAGCACTAATTCAAAGAATAACAAGCAAGCAACAAACTGCCATATCTCGAGGGATTTCAACCTCCCACATGGACAACAAATGTGGAGAAACTAAAGATTATTCAAGTCAGTTATATACAGGAAATATTGAAGAGGGATAAGTCACACACTCTCAGAAACATGTGTCCCAAGGCTCTGATGCATTTCCTGCCACAGCCTAAATGTCTGATTATAACCAGTTAATGACTTTAACCAGCTCAAAAATGCAGCTTCTACAGTCAGCAAATTTGTGCACAATTTCACATTACAGACAGGCAGATAATAGTCTGATTTAAAAACCATCGTCAGGCTCCTCTCTGGAGGAATCAGCTCTATGTTTGGGTTCAGGTAGCAAACTGGCCTCTACTTTTAGGACTAGATTTAAAACTTTCTTTTGACAGAGCTAGTTGCTGACTCTGAACCATACTTTTATGCCCCTTTTACACGGGCTCTAAAGGTCCCAGCTCCACTCTACTCCGCTTGCTTTGCGCGCATATCCATCGGCATTTTTTCGAGGCCGGCCCTGCTTTTTTGGTCCCTGCGTCGGAGTAGGGCCAACCAGGCCGGCCCTGCTTTGGTGGGTGGCGCAAGCTTAGCTCCTGTTCACTCATTGGTCATGGGTGTGACCAAATGCAAGCATAAAGAGCGAACGGTAGGAATATAAACAACATCGTTAGCTTACCCTGCAACGTTTATGCCGTCTGTTCCCCAGCTGAAGGCGCTGTAAAGCCTGAAATCTCCGGCGGATAACAGCTGTCCTAGTCTGCGCAACAATCGTGGCATCCTGAGCATTTCTTCCATTGCCCCTCTCTTCCTGAAGTCTCAGGAGAATCCCCATAAGTTTAAAAAACAGCAACAAATCAGGGCGAAAGTTGTCCATAGCACTTCCGTTGTTTACACAACTTGCACCAAGTTTTCATTGCGCACCCCCCGCAGCCCTTCCCCCTGCAACACAAGGAGGCGTTCCTCCGCTACTGACCAAATTGGCCGGTGTAGACGCGATGCATTCTTTATAGAGTCGAGCCGAGTAGAGTGGAGTAGAGCCGGACTTCTGAATTAGAGCCAGTGTAAAAGGGGCATTAGAAATTCTGTTAAAGGTGGGCCTCCCATGAAGCACTTTTAACCATGCTCTTCTGGTCTTCATATTGAACATTATCAGTGTCTGTGTGTTCTCGTCTCTCTTTTAGCAGATATTTCTGTCTGTTTCTATCCTGTCCTCACCACCTCCAGCCAGTCAAGGAAGATGGCTGTCCACCTTCATCCTGGTTCTTGTGGAGGATTCGTCCTGTTAAAAGGGAGTTTTTCCTCTCCACTGTCACCCTTGTGACAAAATGTTCTTTTTATGAAAACAATCAGAATGAACTAAAAAGCATTTGTGTTGAGTTGCATTGAGCCGTATCACAAGCTGATTGATTACGAGCATTTTTTACTTAAACTTATGTAGAACATACTTTGCTTTACATAATATAGTGTGATTACTGCTGTTGTGATTTTTAGTAAAATAAACAAACTGACTTAAAACTGAATTGAAAATAAATGGAAGCTGTCTATGATCTTGAATCAATCAATCAGGGCTTCTTTTAACATCAATGAGGATGGTTTATTATGGTGAAGCATAGCCATGTAGTGCTCAAACTATGTGTTGGGACTGACTCTCAGCAACTACCACATTAAACTTTAGCTCAGTTTCTGTAAAACTGACTGAGGTGTAACTAATTTTTGTGTTGGCTATTGTCAATTAGCTATGGCAGCCATCTTGAACTGAACTGACTCCAAAAGCTGCTCAGTTGTAGATTTACAACTAATGATGACCTGAGAGTTTCATTTAAATCCATCCAGTGGTTCTTGAGCTTTTTTGCTAACAAACAGACAAACAAAACCATTACCACCTATCTTTTGCCTTCAGTGGTTGGCGCTAAATATTAAGGGTACAAGTGTTCACTTCCCTATTGCCATCCGAGCGGGGGGAGGCGGCCATTTTGGTTCTAAACAGAGAGGCTTTCAGTGGGTTTTATCAGGCAGGAGGAGGTCACTGATAAGAGAATGAAGGGGGCCTTTTATAAGATGTGAGCGAGAGCTGTGGAAAATCAATGCAGAGTGAATCCTGGGAAGAAACAGATACAGAGAGACAGACAGCCATCTAGATCTACTGGACACACGTCACTGATGTTCCAGCCTTGGAAATATGAGCGTCTGAATTTGTCCTCATGACTCATGAAAAACTAGCAGAGCAAACATCCAAAGATGGGAGAAAACAGACAACATGGCTGACTGTTTCTTGCAAGAATAAATAAATAAATAAATAAATAAATAAAAGTTGCTTCATATTATAAGAATACCTATTAGTTTTATGCATTTTCTTATTATAGAATGTAGCTTTAGGCAAAAAAATATATATATACTCTCCGTTTAAGATTTATAACAGCATCCTTGTACAAAAACAAACCCAGAAATTTAGGAACACTTAAGAGGAAAAAATGATGTTGTAAATCACTTGACCAGGCTGATAATTAAACTTGATGCCAACACTGACTGTTGGGCAAAAACTGGATTTTAATTGTGAATATAAAAATACGTTCAAGCTAATATCCAGTGAAACCTGTTCACATCTACTCTGACACCATAAATGTCAATTACTTTGACACATCTGATAATTAGTTGCTTATTACAGGCTGATTTCACAAAACCCATTTAGTATCTGCATGATAGCTTTTTGAAAATCGCCTTTTCTGTATGAAACAAGCTACAACCTGCATGCTAAAACTGGCAAGTTTTCTGTAAAGACTTATATTGTGCAATAGGACAAGTGCGTTGGTTCTAAAAATTTAGATCCACAAAAAAGTTTTACAAGCATCTGTGCCAATCTGCAATCTCAACATATGCTGCTGCGCCCACAGGTGCTGGGAATCACAAAATGTTGGGTTTTGACAGGAAAAGTGTCCCCCGACTATCACATCAACATGTCTTTTAGGAGCATTTAATCTGTTAATACTACACTTGACAGCCAAAACCTACCACAGTGTTTATTTTCAGTGCAAAAATTCACCTATTCTGCTGCAGTTTCCTTTAAGAACATTCCCTTTTGACACAGAGATCCAGTTAAACTCTCAACAAGCCATCTGTTTGCACTGTCTGTGTGTATCCATCCCTCCATCCAGCACCACATTAACGCTGCAGTTAGTTGTATTATATAACCACTTTTACAGGAGCCAACAAACAAAAACAATAAGTGGGTTTATTGACTAAGTGGGGTCGATTTGTACTGAGGTGCCTTAGCGGTACAAAGGCAGTCTGGATTTTTAGGTCAACTCTGGAGCATTTAGTTTGAGAAATCATCAGGATTTAATGTCCGCACAGACAATATGAGTGAGTTTAAAATATTTTCAGCACATTCCTGCTGATTTTGTTTTGTACTTTTGTAAATACTGGGTAACTTAAGAGTAAATGTCAAAATGTCTGAGCCCTGAAAAGGTTCTTTATTTAATCTGTGTCATTGCATGGGAGGTTTAAAGGGGCTGTTTTCAAGCAATGCTAAGTCTAAGGAAGCTGTTTTAAATGGATTTTAGTAAAATATCATGAGGTTAAAATCCTTCTCAAAAATCCCAAAGAATTCAAAAACAAGAGCTGAAATGGAAGGCTGTGGTTTGTTTGTGTTTTCTTTTTAATTTGAGCTATATAAAGAGACAAAGGTTGATAAAAAGCAGCATTGTTATAGTTACTGTTTTATTATCAAGAAGCTACAGCAGGTTGAGATGTCATCCTTAGCTTGTTTTTGTCCTACCAAGAGTTCAAATTCCAAGTGATTTTCAGTCAGAGGTTCACATTTAGCTTGATAAATCCTTACATAAAGGCTTCATCAATTATTAATGTGGCTTTCAACTATCGCTTGTCAATCACCTAAATAATTAACTGTCTAATTTTATGGAGAAATCAAAATGATGTGAAATTATGAGAAAAGAACTGAATGAATAAATAAAGCTAATACGTTTTAAAGCCATTATCCAGTAAAATGCACAGAAACAACAGTATGGGGTTGCAGCTATCAAATATTTTAGCAATCAGGTACTTTAGTTGTTCCCAACCTTTTCTCCTGGAAGCCCTGGACCGGTCCCTACAATGAGAGCAGTGCCTTCCATCTCTGCTGTCAGATCAACGTGTGCTCACAAATGACTAATTCAGTTATTGGACAACCTGTCCAGAACATTTATCTTTTATATGTCTATATTAAAGCCCTTTTTATTTTCTTCTTTTCAAGGTTATAAACTCTCGAACATGCACCTGGCTGAATGGGTTGGAATGCAACATCTTGTTATTCGACACACCAAAACGTTTTGTTTGTGTTTTCCTGGAAATACTGAATCAGTTTAAAAGCAGGAGAGCTCCTCAACATCCATCCACCTATCCATCCATCCATCCATCCATTTTCTTTACCTCCTTTTCCATGCAGGGTCACCGGGAGCTGGTGCATACCTCCAACTAGTGCTGGGCGATATAACGATATATATCGTGGGGACGATAGAAAAGTGTCTATCGTGATATATTTTCTTCTGTCGTTTCTATCATAATTGTATCAAT
>NC_051435.1:22901666-22917357 GCF_001649575.2 Kryptolebias marmoratus | reverse complement strand
GGGGAAAGTTGCGAAAAGTGAAACTATAGCCGCCGAAGATAATGGAGTCTGTTGTCATTTGATACTGTTACGTCGTAACAGGTACATATATATTGCTGCACTAAAATGCAGCGGATCTCATTTGTGAAAGTTCAGTTAAATGTCACTTAGAAATAAAGCTTGAAAAAGATAAGAAATTAGATTATTTTTTCATATTTTTCAGAGAATAACTGACAACGTACGTAATTGGGGTATATCGTGATATATATCGTTATCGTGATATAAAATTATCCATATCGTGATATAAAATTTTTTCCATATCACCCAGCACTACCTCCAACAGTCACTGTGAGTGGTGGGATACGCCCAGGTTAAGCCACCAGTCCACCATTAGACCACAGAGACAAACGAGACCAGCAACTATTTACACTCCCACTCACATCTACTACAGTTTTTACTACGTTTTTCTCTGGTTCTTCCTATTTTCCGTCTTCTTCTTCTTCTTCTTCTTCTGCACATAACGTATTGTAAGAATGTTGTGCAACAACAATTGTCCAAGTGAATTCAACGTGGATTAAACAAAGCTTCAAATCGAAAGATTTTGCCTCAAGGATATTTTTGTAATTGAGTTATTTGATAAATTGTTCAAGCCATGACAGAGTGTTGACTTAAATAAATTATGTGGTAAGGTAAGGGATTAGATAAAGGATTAGGAGCTACAAATTATTTTTCAATATCCTGATCCATCCTAACCTTAATTCCCTCCTTCTGCTCCCAGCATGTGCTGAAGGATTATAATCACCTCGGTGGACTGTCTTCCATCAAACCCCCTCCTCAGGGGTGAGGATGAGGAGTGACCAGGGTGGAAGGGAGAGGATGCTCAGGATTTAGTAACCTTTTTCTGTATCTCCTCCACTTCAATCCATCCTTTTTTTAATATCCACTTTTTCATTATTGTTTATCTTTCTCACGATAGGTGCAGTCTCCATTAGTTAAAGACTGGCTTTAAAAGAGTGGTTAAACTTATTTTGTCTGCATTTGTTCAGATTAGACCTTAAAAAGAAGGTAAACTTACAGGTTCCGGCTCTATCTTTGTGCATCAACACTGCCTTCAATCCTTCTTTCTGCAGAAGACAGCCTTGCATGGGCTGGTTAGTAACCATAGCAACTATACAACTGGCCGTGATTGACACTAGATTGAGATATGGTTGGGTATTGTGTGTATTTCCTGATGCTGGTGTTAAAATCTGGTGTTAAAATCATACTTTAAAAATAGCACTGGTGCTGAACCAATATAATTATTTCCAGCGATCTCAGCTGTACCTACGTTTAAAACATTTTGTGGCTCTTGTCCTTTCGGCTTTTAGAATTTAAACAATATTTTAATTTCCTGTTGTTGATCAAGTGAGATCTTTACATTTGCTCAAAAGCTTTTTATTTGGTTTGTAGAACTGCAGGACCAGAGAATCAATAGTTAAGGCACTTTGAAGGCACCAAAATGATTGAAAAAAACAATATGCTCTTATTTCATAGGTTAACTGACCATAATTTAGTAACTGGTGTCACAGAAGCGCCAATCCTATTTCTAACTCTCGTTACATAAGCCTCTCTTACACCATGGTTTCATGATAAAGGTGGCATCTTACTGAGCTGTGATTGCATTCCAGAATGAGTCTGAGTTCTCTCCTGTGAGTCAGTAAGGGTTATAATTTCTGTAATCTTGTCATTTGGGTTTTAAAATGCTCAAAAAAATTTCCCTCAAAATAGTTACAGCGTCATCTCAAACATATTTCAGTTTTGTCACAGACAGCTCCAATCCATCTCAGGCATGTTAGAGGTATAATTAAACAGCAACAACAGACAGAAAACAACCAATGCTACAGTCCAGGTATAAAAACCACTGCGATATCAAATAATAAATGATGAAAACTGGTCCTAATCTGCCTATATTCATTTCAAAATGTTCAAAAGTGAATAAATTATAAATGGAGGTGCAGCTGTCAAGGTGGGTACAATGTAAGCAACAAAATAATGTGCGCAGCCTGTAATACAGTTTTGCAAAAGATTTTT
The DNA here is from genome assembly GCF_001649575.2 of Kryptolebias marmoratus. Classification (NCBI taxonomy): domain Eukaryota; kingdom Metazoa; phylum Chordata; class Actinopteri; order Cyprinodontiformes; family Rivulidae; genus Kryptolebias; species Kryptolebias marmoratus. The sequence goes on along the minus strand of NC_051435.1, from coordinate 22,915,308 downwards.
GAACCCCCTGAGCACAGCTGTTGAAGTGGAAAACTGCTCACTTCATTCCCTCCTCACCAACTTCACTCTGTGACTACCACAGTGGCCGGCTCAGACGCATAACCTCACATCCCACCTCAGCTGTTTCACACGACACTAAGGTGGAAAGAAGGTCCCTGAGGGCCGGCTCGAAAGTGTTGGGTGAAAGAGGTTACACACCTGATTATACTGAGATCATCAACACCGCAGTGATTAAATAATTAGATTAGTTGTTACATTGTCACTAAAGAATTGTTGAACAAGTGTTGCTGTAATTATATATGATATATATTGTAAATATACATCCATTTTCTTTACCCACTTTCTCAAGCAGAGTCGCAGGGAGCTCCTCTTGAGATTGTTCCACGCAACAATCAATGTAACAAATCCCATCTGTGACAGGAAAAATGCACATTTTCCATCTGATGTATGCATGTCTCCACAGAACAGCAGCACTGCATCAGTTTGTGCAGTGAGCATCAAACAATATGACCCAGATCCTGTCTCAGACTCGGCATCTTATTTTTAGCCTAACTATGGCCAGCAGGCAGAGTTGGTCGCTGCAAACAAAGTCATTACCAACAGCACAGAGACGTTTATCTAAAGAGTAATAAAGAAATAAATCTACTTTGGGAATTATTTACATGGAAGTGTATCAAGCGTAAAATGTACAAACTTTCAAACAGACAAAGAAGTTAAAAAAGCCATCAGTCTGACTTACGGTAAGTTTGAACCTTTACGCTAAATTCAGGATCTGTTGATCAACATACAATGTACGACAAGCACAGGTTTTCCATCACAAATCAAGACAGAGTCAAGTTCCTGTTGCTGCTATCAGTGGCAGAGCTTCCTCTTCCTCTGCTCACAAAGGTCACTGTAATAACAGCAGCTTAGACTCTAAAGAAAAGTTCCTCGTGAAGATCCAGCTTGCTTTACTGCTGTTGTTGTAGTCGGTCGCGGCTGAGCTTCACTTCCTGCGCTGCAAAAAGGTCACGGCAGACATGACTACCATTCCAGTTTGAATAGCCGGAAGGCCAGTGAGCCAGCTTTGCATGAGTCCATTCCTTCTGACAGCTTTGTAGTTTTTTCCCCTTTACAGATCAGGGGCTGCACTATAAATAGATCCTGACTAATCAGATATAAATGGGAAAAAATAAAATCATACATTTTAAGCAGCTCACAGATAACTATCTGATGTATTTGGAACAAAGTGCTGTCAAGTTGTTTAAATCAAATATTATATTTGAATGTAGAGGATCTCAGTTCTTTGGTCGATTCAGACTGACCAATTCTGTTTTTTGTTTTTTTTCTTGTCTCACTACATCAACAGTATAGTCTTTGGAAAGAGGTATTTAAAAATGTTAAATAGTAAAATAATAAAAAATAATTACAATAGAACTCTTTTATAAGATATAAAAATAAGGTTTTTAGCATTATTTTTTATTTTCTTCTTTGGACACCTCAAAAATAAAACTACCTCAACATGGGACAGTTATTTTTTTTCCACAAAAACTCATTAAAAAAAAAAATTAAAGCAGTGCCAAACACAAATAATTAAAAAGTAAAACACCTCAGATTAACTGTTCTATATGTTGTGTTTGCAAATCTTTTTTTCCATCACATCGTAACTATATACATGACCAATTTCAGTTTGATAATCATAAAAATGTGCACCTTAAATCTTTATTTACATTTGTCAATCTGCTTGCAAATTCATAGTTTTAGACAGTAATATGGACTTCAATATGTCACCTGATTAAGCAATATGTTACTGAGAAGTAAAGTGAAAAAAGGCAGGCCTTTGTAGAAAAAAAATCTTCTTATCAGTTAGTTGCTTCTTACACCTTTGGTGCTTTTGGTGATTTCATTTTTAAAAACCTAAGCTATTACAAATGGATGACTTTACCTTAGCCAAGGTGCATTCACAAACAGAGTTAAAAAAAATTGATATTCATGTTTCAGATTGGCCAGTCACCAGCCAAGCTAAAAAACTGATCGATTCTGGTCACCAATCAAATAACTGGTGCAAAATTTACAACCAGGAGTTTCACTTATTACGATGTGCATTGAAATTACTGAAATGATATACAGTAGTTTTTAGTTGAGACAGAATGATCACATTTACAGTGTCATTAACTGAATCTTGTTGGTAAAGAAACAAATGTACTCATTGTGTTCATTGTGTAAACTTTGAGGATTTGCAGCATTTGTCTGATTTATAAACACGGGAAATGTTATATTTGGAGGTTTTGCTTTTTCAGTACGAGACACAACCATTAGTTGCAGGCATAAACCAATATATAATTATATAGATTTTTCAGATTTTTTTAATGACTTGAAACCAGACTGACCTAATTTAGGAAAAACTAGACAGAAGGTGGGTGGCACACCGGCACAGTGGTTAGAGCTTCCCAGCAGGAAGGTTGCAGGATCTCTTCCCGGCCTGGGGCCCTTCTGGGAAGAGATTACATGTTCTCCCTGTGCTCATGTGAAATTACTCCGGGTACTCCGGTTTCCTCCCACAGACCAAACATATGCATGTTAGGTTAATTAGTAACTCTAAAATTGTCCCTAGATGTGAGTGAGAGCGTGAATGATTGTTTGTCTTGTTTGTCTCTATGATGGACTTGCGACCTGTCCGGGGTGTCCCCGGCCTCTCGCACAGCGACTGCTGGAGATACACACCAGCTCTCCGTGACCCAGAATGGAGAAGCAGGTAAAAAAAAATAGATGGATGGATGGTAAGACAAAAGGAATGCAGATTGCCTAAAATCAATAAATGTGTAAAGCAAAAAAAAAAAAAGAAATCCCACAGCATGTTCGACACTTTCTGTGAGGTTGTTGACAATAATAATTGCTAACATAATGTAAGACAAAGTGGACAACAGATCTACATCTGAAGTACAGAAGCGGAACAGTTCTTTTTTTCTTCAGGTCTAAATGTGGAGTCCCCAGAGGAATCTTAAAAAACCCAAGCGCGAACACTCAGGCGCACATGTATCTGCCAGATCACCTGCGCGTTCAGTGAAATGCAGCAATGAATAATTTCTCTTTGTGGGTTTTTTGCCGTAATGGAGCTCTGCCGCCGATGACAAACTGCTGGAGGAGAGCCACACCCTGATTCACTGAAAGATACACTCAAACAGCAGCAGAGGGGAAAAAACAAGAATCTTTCCTGTTATTAAACAGATGCAGGGGAAGTGAAACTGATTTCACTGATTTGAATGGTTGCTTCTTATCTGCACACCATACATGCCATATCTTCCAGTTCCTCAAACATGTTGTAATCATTCAACACCTTTAAGTTTTAGAATCTGCCTTCAAACATTTTGCAGGCATCAGTTTGTGCTTTGGATTAGATATTAGACACTCCAAACACCAGTGCAAAAGTGTTTTGATGCTCTTTTGCAAAAAATAAAAGGAGTTTTCTGTGTGCAGCTGCTAAAAAAAAGATGCTGTTTTCCCCCAAACACCTATTCAAATCAAAAGTTATTATAACATGCCTACTCTGGGTATATGCAGGTATATTTTAGACTAGAAGCAGCTGAGAAATTTACCCTAAAGTCTTAAAATGATTTGCAATTTGGTCTTAAAGGGATCTTTTCTGAGCATGTGCAGCCTGCAGCCGTTACCTGCAGTGAATATTATCTGACACTGGAGTTTCCCTGATAAATACAGGAAGTCTTACATGCCACTGAAATGACAGCTTAGTGGGCTATAATTAATACGCTCCAATGAAAGCAACAGTGAATATGGTGAAGTTTAAACTAACACAGACTGGCTTGAATCACCTGCTGCTTAGCCGTAATGCTTCATTTTATTAATCTCTAATTTACTTTATTCTGTGGGAACAAAATCCCTTTTTTGTCTGGTTTTAATCTTTAGGAACTACTGATTCAAATTTTTGGGCAAAACACCTGAGCAGAAAGTAAACTGGCCTCTACAAAGGCACAAGAATAAAGATGAAATGGGGAAACGGGATACCTAAAATTGTTTTGAAGTGGATTTCAGTGGAGACGTTACCAACAATTAATATCTACCTGATGTAGATAGCTCTTTCACTGACCTCAGTTTGAAGAAATAAAGTTTATTGCTGACAGACTGATGAGCCAACAGGTAGTCTGAGCACAGTTAAGACTAAAGTGGATTACTGTCACCTTCTAAACAATCTCATAACATTTCATGCAAATGCTATTCCATAAACCTTCACATCACTGTCAGTTCTGATTACACAGTTATTTGCAAGTGCAAATTGCAGAAGCAGAAGCTAGCTCTGGCACGTCTGGTGCAGCCTGGGGCACTTTAGGCAGGAACATCATAAAACTTCTACTATAGTAAACTGTGTAATGTAAAACTGACAGCAGTGTAAAGCTTTAAATAAGAGTATTAACATACACCTCTGAAATTTTGAAGACTGGAACTGTGTCTGCTCAAACTGTACTAACAAGCTAATTGTCCAAGTGGATCCATTTCCAAAGGATACTATGCCATCCTAAAAAATACTAAATCAGTAAAATTACAAAGTGGTTCATGCAGTTGCTACTATTTAAAACTTTACACCCTAGTCAGTTTTGACTGACATGGTTATTTTGGAAATAATAATATGAAATGTCTGCAGGGAGTCCCACAGTCAGAACTATTTTTCTTTGCTTGTCTATGGTTTCTTTTTTTTGCAAATAGCCATTAAATTCTATGAAAATAAATGTGTATTGAGAAAACAACAGGGATGTGAAGGTTTATAAATACCATCCACAGAAACCACCAAAAAATGTTTAAACTGCAGTTGTTTTAAGACCACTCAGACTAGTGGTTGGCTTTTTTACTTTGGTCTTGAGTTTAACTCCATTTTTTCATATCGAAGCCTTTCAAAGAGCCATCTACAACAGGTGAGATATTAATTGTTCATACCTTTGCTACAGAACCCACTTCCAAATGGCCAAAATCTCCCTTTCGATACCAAGGGAGATGAAACTAATTGCAGGATTGCAACAATTATGTTTTGGATTTGTGTAAGTCCAGTCCACCAACAGAACAAAATGAATCAATTCAACTGATTGATTGACAAAATGGACAGAACTCAAGGAGTAGTGTGTGCAAGACAGATTATTGAAAAAAAGATTTATAGGAGCAAAACAAAATCTCTTTTTCAGACGTTGAACCTATAGCTAAAAGTGAGGTTTTATTTCCTTGAATGCCCTCCTGCTGGTATATGGCCATTTTAAAATGTCCATATACCAGCAGGATGCAGTCTGTGTCTCACAAACAAGCAGCTGACACAGTTTCATGTGGCTTCATGGCAAGGCGACAGGAACAAGGCTGTGGTTTACTAATCTGCTCATCACAGCAAAGCCACCAACTTCTCCTCAGCGCACTGATGACTTCCGCCGTTTCACTGCTTCCTCACAAACATCCCCTCTTTTCAGCCTAAAACTCTGAAAAGAGAGGCAACAAACTTCGTTTTTGATTTTTCTTTTTTTGTGAATAAAACAACCACCCCCACCAAAAAAAAATCAATAAGAAAAAAAAAAAAAGAGACTCTCTTCTTTTATGAACTTGAATACCTCTGTGAGCTTGAAACAATTAGAGCTGCGGTTTCAAGGAACGAGGCTGAGAGAGTCTTTAACTCAGCGATCAGAAATGGGTTAAACCATTTCCTCAGAGAGGGGGATTCCCAGCCCCCCCAAGCTGAGTGTGGTCTCACTCCAGAGTCTTCAGGTGATTCACTTTTTCCTTCCCTTCTCACAGTTTCATGGAAACAGGCATTCACTTCGCACGTTACTTATATAAATGCCTAGTTTATTTTCATTCATGTTTCGTTCTTTTTTTTTTTTTTGCCAGTCGTGTTTTGTTTGCAAGACATTCCCCAAAACTTTTTTTTTTTCCTACCCCAACAGCTGTTGTTGATGCACACAGCTGCAGCACCTCAGTCAGTCACCCTCCACAGATATTTGCTGGCCCAGGAAGCCCGTCTAGTCGCCAAGCGTTAAGGATTTGGTTCCCACATGTGCAGACCAAAACACACAGTACTGGGTCAAAGAAAGAATAAAGGGTTATCTTCATTCAAACCCGTGCAGCAGATGTAGTTATGATTCACTCGATCCTGAGGAGCTAAACCCAAAATGTCAGGGTTAGTTTGTCTTTCAGATCATCTAAGTATTTCCACAACCGCTTTGCTTTGATGAAACATTTACTGCTGCCATTGTTCTTCCCACAAGCCTTAAGAAAATACCTTCTTGGGGTACAGTTTTCTCCTGACACAAAAGCGATGACCAAGCGCCACCCCCTGTGCCTAATTATGAGGGGACACTGAACACACTGCGGTGTAACAGCAGAGCAGGCGACTGAAGACTCGCCCCCGGGAACAAGCAAACTCTGATTCAAAGCGACATTCGTTTCAGCGGTGGAATCCTTCATCGCTGCTGGTCACTTGTGTAATCCTCAGAGGCAGAGGAACCGTGGACTGTCGGATTGTTCTGTGGGCTCGAATGCTGTAAATTTAAACAACAACAGCCGTACATTCTGGCTTGCAACTTAGGTGAGAGCCAGCAGCAGCAGTTTAACAGGCTTCTGCATATTTCTGACTCTGAGTAACAGAAAAACTCTCATTTAGGCTGGAAAAAAATCCACATCTTCTAACTTCATTCTGTTGCATCACATTTAAGGGATATGCCAGTCATTCTGAGGTAGGGTTTTGTGGCAAGGTTATGAGCAAATAATAGCTTTTCAGTTGTAAACAGCTTTTTGAAAGAATCATTAGGATACTCCTGCTGGAGTTAATTGGAAGTCCTACTGCTAGTTGCTGGAGTCACTATGTGCACTTGAAAATAACCACAGGACTCTATGTAAATACCTGGAATGTAGAGCTGAAGGTGTTGTAAAGATTTATAAAATAGCATTTGCATGAACTGCGATGAAACTCTTGAGATTAGAGCTGTTTTTAGACAGCGCCAATCCACATTTGAGCCATTAGCTCATCAGTCCTGTCAAACAGAGGCTATTTATTACAAGTAGATATTAAAGGTACTCATTGAGAAGTATGAAATCAAACATAAAAAGGGTTATCCTGAACTATATCAAATGGTGCAGCTTGAATGAGTTTATTGCGGTAGTTTTACAAATACCTACATTGATATGGAATTCTGAAATGTGGGTCCACACTCAATGTAAACACATCTTCTGAAACCCACTTGGAAGCTTGAGTCACATGATTGACCAGCATCAGGCGGGCCGTAGTCTGTGCAGGTAAACAAATATGGCAGAATCGAAACAAGTGGAGATTCTCAGAGAAGACGTTCAGGTGGAAATATAAGAGTGAACCTGCTGCTAAAAGAGAAAGGTCGAGTACGGCAGCTGTCAGGAATAAATATCAGGGATCAAGCAGGGTGGGGGAGCACCATGAAGACAGAGCTTTTGCAAAACCTCTAGACTGATAAGTTCACCATTTTAACTTATCTTTTTATTTGCATACTTTACTTAACAAATCTGAGCATAAACACACACTAATACATCCATAGTGTCAGACATCTTAATCCCAAACATAGACGTTGCCATTGTTGACCTATTTTCAGTCACTTTGGCTGTTTCTGTAGGTACACAAATACACAAGGTAGTTGGCAACTGATCACAATTTTTGCTTAGAAGTTTTTAATTAAGGGACACATCAACCACTGATATAAGAAAAGTATTGTGCAGATTTTGTTTATTACTTAATGGGAGTTTTTTTTTTTTTTGACCAGTCTTCATGACTCTCTTTCTCTTTCTTATTGTTTATTCATTGTCACATGCTGTTTTTATTTTGTTTTTTAATTATGTAAAGCACCTTGAAATGCCTTGCTGCTGAAATGTGCTATAAAAATAAAATTTGATTGATTGATTGATTGATTGAAATGAGTAGCTTTACTTGTTCCTAACTTTTTCGCAGAACCTCGCTTCAAAATGTCAAAAATATCCCATCGGGTTCTCCTAGAGCATGTGTAAAAAGTAACTCGCGGCGTTGCATGAAAGTTACTTTCAAACAGAATCAAACTAAAAACCTTCGTGAACCCTGATGAGTCATACGATTGTGCTGACTAACATGAACAGAATCATGAGTCATGTATTTGTTTGTATGAATAATGAGTTTTTTATTAATTTTTTCCAAAATGTAAAAAAAGCCAGCAAAGCAGTTCCTTCAGTCACAATTAAAACCATCATGTACAGTAACAGTATAGCAACATCCATTTTATCAACACCAAGCTGTCTCTGGGTGTATTTTGCCTCCACAAAATGACAGATCACACTTGAGTCTGCTGCATTAATGCAGCCTTCAGTGTTACGGAGCAATCTCCTTCTAAGTACTAAGTGCTGATGATACAGATAATGGATGCAGCCGTTCAGTTTGAGAAGTGAAACCAATCCGGAAGTTGCTTTAATATTCAGAACCACTGAAAACCACTAAGCATCAGTACATCTGACTTCCAACAGGATCCCAATCAAAAGGCATCAGCTTCTTCGAGTCCATCAGTAAGTCATCCCCACAATCCCTTCTGTGGTCCCTTCAGCGCGAAGCCACGCCTCCTCTGATCAGTGTGTAGGTGGTCTTCACAGCTCTGACAGGAGAATGCTTGACGAAATAAAACGAGTGTTCGTGTGCTTGAGAGCATCTGTGTGAACTGCCCATACCGGCTCAAAACCTCTGACACGACACAACCCTGTCACTTTGTTTGAGGCCCTGAAAGTGCATCATTCAGTGAGCCGTTTAGGTTTAAAGGGTGCTGTCGTGTCACACTTCAAGGACAGAGCAAAACTATCCAGCCTTCTCATCGTCATCCTTCCCAAATGCAAATCTGTCACTGTAAATTCAAACCCCAAAGCTCTCCCCTGTTTGTTTTGCTCTTAACTGCACTATTAATAGAGACAGTTTTTTATCGTTGTGTTTGCTTTCTGTATTTTTACCCCAACTATAGTCCTCGCTTTTAAAAAAGTGATAGATTTGAGTGAAGTGGCTCACTCTACCACCTAAAACTGGTTGCAATGAACAAAGTGTGAATCTTCTACAATATCTCTGACATTTTGGCCATAGCATGCCCCTGGCATTTCATTAGGACCTCGTAAATTTGCGTAAGCTTCAAGGAGAAACCATAATTTCTTCTTTATTGAACACTGGGCCTCTGCAGACACAAATTTGCCCCGTTTTTTTTTTTCTGATTCAACATTTTGTCCAAATATGGTCAAGTCTGGCCTAGGCTTCAAAACGTGGACTAACCCGTCACTGAATTACACCGTGTTGGCAATACCAGTCTCTCTCGTAATGCAAGTGTTTTCAACTCACACAGTGGTGCACTGATACATCCACCAAGTGCTCTGTGGCTGAGAGGTTGAACGAGTGCACCATTGCAACACGAAGAGCAGATAAGGAAGCGAATTGCCAGACTGTTTTCCATGCTCAGGCAAATATGAGTCAATCACAGCCGCTAACATTAGCAAGGCATGGATAGTTTTCCCGCCGCAGATATTAATGTTCAAATGCAAAGGCTTTGCAGGAAGAGTGATGCTACCCGTCCTGAATCTCAGATTAAAACGTGAGAAGTTCTGATCCAATCGTCCTCTGCTCTAATTTGCAACAAACCCACAGCAGAATCACGACGCTACTTGTTCTCTGATGTGCCGAAGGAGGTGGAAATCTGGGCCGAAGAAGCACCAGGTCTTCATCATTCCTCTGCCATGTGTGTGTGTGTGTGTGTGTGTGTGTGTGTGTGCGTGTGTGGATGAACAGGCCTATCCCCATTAATGCAGCACAGACAGAGCCACTCCAGCAAAAAAAAAAAAAAGAAAAAAAGGCCTGCTAGGCAATGGTGTGCACAAATGCGCAATGAAACACCGCCCACCCGATGGAGCACAATTCGGTCAGTGGTGAAGCCTCTCTGTGATGCACGGATGGGGTTGATGGGTGCATCATGCAAAGAATATATTTCTTGGGCGTGGATGAGAGGACCAGGGAGGACTTCCGGAAGGCCAAAAATAGATGTAACGCTACTGTGATGACCCCCCCCCCCACACACACACACACACACACACACACACACACACCTTTTGCATCCTAAATAGAAATAATAATGGATGGCTGGATGGACGGATGGACGGATGGCTGGATGGATGGATGAGAGGCTATCAGAGGAATAATCCAGGCCAGACCGCACCGGTCCCATGAGAAGGAGAAGGGAGGGAGGGGCGAGGTGGAGGATGAGGAGTGAGGGGGGGTTATGTCATAATAAACGTGATTCTGGGACCGTGAGAGGGGAAAAAAATACAAAACTGCATGTTTGTGCTTCAGTTTCCGCGAGTTTGTTCTGGGCTGAGGCTTTAACACAGACACACACACACACACGAAGGCTTAAAACCAACCTTGTAGACTTGTCCATATGTGCCATTCCCGACTACTTCCACCAGCTCAAAAATCCCAGCAGGGTCCTGGATTTAAAACACACATAAAGAAAAAAAATTAACGCCTTGATTGAATTGATGTAGCGCTAATTGCAGCGGGGTTCGCTCGGTGTATCCACCGGCAGCGCCCGGCTCGCCTCTCACGCCAGCGGATATTAGACAAAGAAAAGCCACCGCAGGGTTGTGTCAACACCTCTGCTTACTACTGGGTAATTATTTTATTCCTTTTCATGAAAACGAGCCTGTTAAAAAAAAAAAAAAAAACAGTCAATTTAGCACACGCTCACCCTCAAAGATGCCAGGTCTATGTCCACCAGACTTTTGGCCGGTGAGTCGTTCGCCATTTTTCGTCAAAACGAGGATAAATCGGCAGAGTAGCGGCGCGTTTCAGTATCCTTCAGGCGGACGGCACTTGTCTCATCCTCACCGAGTTTTTACATGAAATCCGGCTGCTGTTTTTTGCTACCTAAGAGTCGTTTTCCCCTCTTTTTTTGAAGTCCAAGCCTCCTCCAATGCTACATACCGACCGTACTGCCTGTGGTGCCGACTGCTTGCCGGACCCGGAGTCCTGCCTGTCCTAGCCTCTCTCTCTCTCTCTCTCTCTCTCTCTCTCTCTCTCTTTCCTTGAGTGAATGTCTCTCTGCCTGTTTTCTCCGCCCTCTCTCCCTCCCATTCGGTCCATGTGTCTCTCTGTCCCTCTGTCTTCATTCGCCGCTCCGAACAGGGGCGGGCATAACATTTCGGGGGGCCACGACATGAACTGACTTGCCCCCCTTAACACTCACCAGCAGAACTGTAAAATGTCAGTGTTTTATCCCTAAATATTCATTCTTTAGACAACAAAAGTGGAACCATTTTTATAGCAAAAGATGGGTTTCTGTGCTATATCACAAGCTGGTAAATATACCAGCTAGTTTCACTACATCATCGTCCATCAAAAAACGTGGAAATTGGTCAATATTTCAGGAGATTACATAATTATAACAAAAGAATATTAATCACACAATTATGAACCTAAACATGTCTAACCACCTAAAAATGTGTTGCATTTTCAAGCTAAATATGCATTATAAATAATAACTAATGCCATGATCTGGATATTTGATCATTTATAAATCATCCAAGCTGTCCAATAGTTTACCATTATACATTGTTTATTTGAATTTTTGGCTCAACTGGTAACATTACAAACAACCACAGTTTGTTTACTTTCACTAGCAGTTACCAGTTGGCTATGGATTAACTATTTGTTAGATTAAATCAGGGGTCGGCAACCCAAAATGTTGAAAGAGACATTTTGGACCGGTGGTGCAGTGGTTAGAGCTGTCGCCTCCCAGCAAGAAGGTCGCAGGATTGCTTGCTGAACTGGGGCCTTCCTGTGTGGAGTTTGCATGTTCTCCCCATGCATGCGGGGGTTTTCTACAGGTACTCTGGTTTCCTCTCACAGACCAAAACCATACATGTTAGGTTAATTGGTAACTTTAAATTGTCCCTAGTTGTGAGTGTGTCCCTATGACGGCCTTGCGACCTGTCCAGGGCGTCCCCTGCCTCTCGCACAGTGACTGCTGGAGATAGGCACCAGCTCCCTGCAACCCGGAAAGGAGAAGTAGGTAAAGAAAATGGATGGAGGGACGGAGGGTAGTTGAACCAGAAGAAGGTGACATGCCCCCTACTGGCTATAGATGACTCTCTGCCTCAAGTAGAGGAGTTCAAGTATCTCGCAGTCTTGCTCACGAGTGAGGACAGGGTGGAGCGGGAGATGGATCAACGGATCGGCGACTTTGTCCGCTGTGATGAGGGCGTTGCTCCGGGTGTCATGATGAAGAAGGAGCTGAGTCACAAGATTTACTGGTCTATCTTCCTTCCAACCCTCACCTATGGTCGAGAGGCTTACTAGGCTCAAATAAGGCCAACACCAATTTAAAACAACAACAGAACTATAAATAATCACCCAATGGCCTACTTCTATTTTGCTGTATAAAATATATATGGCTGATTCAATTAAAAGCTAAAGCTTTTCAGTGAGGGGGTCTCTGCTGTGGCTTAGGAGTTATAAATCAGCTGTTTCATAATCAAAGGCTTGGACTGAATCGTTTGTCCTTATTTGTCAAATAAATAAAGGTGAATAATGATACATCAATAAGGCAGGTGTCATACAGTAAGTTCATATAATGTTTCAGTGGATTTACAATAATAAAAACAAATATTGTCCTTTCTTTACTTTTCCCTCCGTGCCTGATTCTTTCTCATTCTTTGTATAGTTTTCCCACTGGCTACAGGGCAATTAGAGCATGTGAAATAGAAAGAAACGGTTATAAATATTTCAGCTCTGCTTTCACTGCTACCTAGAAGTGCTGCGTGCTGACAGCACATCATGTGATGGAGATATACACAGACTCCAAGTCAAGATGTAGAGGAACTTACCAACTGCCATAAATTTGATCTGCTAATAGTGATGACAGTGAGAAGACCAAATATATATCAACTCCTGATGATCAAAGCTTAACCTTAGAGAAGACAGTTCAATTTAAAAGATCTCTTGGCCTTGCAATTTTACAATGAATTTGACAGCTTCGCTCCTCTAAATGCACTTTATTTGCTTCTTTTTTGTATTTTTGATTGGTTTTTTATTGGTATGGTGTTAGTGGACAGTGGTGCCTGGTTTCTTCCAGAGATAATGACAAATTGAGGCCAAACTGTGCAGTCTTGGTTTAATCAGACCAGGAAATCTTGTTCCTCATCGTCTGCACCATCCAGCTTCAACGACTACCGTCCCGTCGCACTCACCCCCATCCTTATGAAGTGCTTCGAGCGGCTAGTCATGAAGCACATCAGGTCTGCACTCCCTCCCTCCCTCGACCCCTTCCAGTTCGCATACCGGCCCAACCGCTCCACAGAGGATGCCATCAGCGCCGTCCTCCACCCAGCCCTCACTCACTTGGAAAATAAAGACTCATACGTTAGAATGCTGTTCATCGACTTCAGTTCAGCATTCAACACCATCATCCCTCAGCAGCTGATCATCAAACTGGACCAACTGGGTCTGAACACCTCCCTGTGTAACTGGCTGCTGGACTTCCTGACCGGGAGACCACAGGCAGTGCGGGTCGGCAGCATCACATCCCACACCATCACCATGAACACGGGGGCCCCCCAGGGATGTGTGCTGAGCCCCCTCCTCTTCACACTGCTGACTCACGAC
>NC_051435.1:22831106-22900778 GCF_001649575.2 Kryptolebias marmoratus | reverse complement strand
ACTTCTGTAATTAAGCTGCTGCTAAGGAATTGCACTTTATTCAAACAGTATTCTCGGTACAATATTTAATAACTGTATATATATATATTTTACTCTCCTCATGCAAATTTTGCACATATACACTTACTACTAATTTGCACTATTCAAACTGTTATTCACATTCTGGTTACAATTTTTGCCATTTGTGTCTTTTGTTCTTTTTGTACTATAATTCTTAAACACTTTTTCTTGTGTGGCCTGGGAGCCCAGAGAGAACAGAAATTTCAGTTCTCAATATGTCTGTGATATATTGTAGAAATGACAATAAAGCTGACTTTGACTTTGACTTTGACTTTGAAAGTCTTTCAACCGGGCTTTCAAGAGTTTTGCACTGAAAAGAGGCTTCCGTCAAGCCTCTCTGCGATAAAGTTCTGGTTGTCCTTCTGAACTTAGTCTCATGTCCACACAGTGTCTCTGAAGCTCAGTCAGAGTGGGTTCTTGGTCACCCGTCTCACTAAGACTCTTCTCCCACTCATTGTGGCCAGACAACCAGCTCCTGGAAGAGTCCTGGTAGTCCAACGTCCCTCCATTTGACAATTATGGTGGCCACTGTCACATCTAACATCTAACTAATACACATTCTTCTTCTTTTTCTTTCGGCTGTTCCTTTTTCAGGAGTCGCCACAGCGAGTCATCCTCCTCCATCTTACTCTGTCCTCCGCGTCCTCTGTCCTCACTCCAACTACCTCCATGTCCTCTCTAACTGCATCCATATGTCTCCTCTTTGCCTTTTTCCTGACACGTTTCCCTCCTCGTGGTCTTCGACCAACAGTAGCCCAATTTCCGCCGGCACCCTGTTTGTCAACAGCAGTGGTCGCTGTTAACCCCGAGCCTCGCCCGATCCAGTATGGTGTCGCTTGGATGAACTCGCGTGTTAGTTTTGGCAAAAGTGTTTTACTCTGGATGCCCTTCCAGACTCAACTCTCACCATTTACCTGGGCTTGGGACCGGCACAAGAGCTAGAGTGGCTTGTGCTCCCTAGTGGCTGGTTTAGCTAACTAATTCATTTTATTAACCCATTTAAGTAAGAATGAAAAAAGAAAACATTTGTTGACACATAGAACAAAAACCAGGACATGTTAGAATGAAAAAAGAACTATCATAACTGAAATAATAATGTATAGTTGCATGGAAATATATATCTTTATAGATATGCTGCATGATGGACATACTGTTATTTTATGTCATAAAAGCCAGATGTTACATTTTTCTTATATTTTATAAGAATTTTAACAATGCAGAGAAACTAATACATAAGAGTTGCCTATTTGAGCTAGTTTTTTATTTGATGATCGTGTTGCTGGTGCATGTGTTTGTGTGTGTTTGTGTGTGTGTGTGTTGGGGGGGATATGCAAGGACATCAAAGCATCACCCACCGGGTGTGGCTAGCTGCTTTCATGTGTTATCTATAGCTGGAAAATTTGGAGGATTTTAGGCTTTGCAGCATCTAAATTACAGAGTTTAGTCCAGACCTGGAAGAACAGAACACACACAGATCTTATTTTTAAGTCTACCAAGATTGACTCGGGGAGTGACAACATTCACTTCATTCCTGCTGTAAGGTCTCTGTTTGGGTTTGGGGGTCAACCAGTTCATCCTGGCTGCCATTTAACCAAAGAGCTGGTCTGATTATATCAGAAATATCCATGTCATTACTAATCACATGTCATAGCTTTTTATAATAAACTCTTTTTTTTATCTCAAGTTCAGTGTACTATTTTTTTACAGTCATACTGTAGATGTTGAAGCATTTTATGTTCGCGTCCAGTGACTCTGCCTCATTTGAGCCTTGTCTTGCTGAAATGTGTGAAAATATAAATAATATGACAGAGAAGTCTACGGAAGTTTCAAACAAAAAGAGCAACATAGTTGACCCTAAGAGCGGCGACATAACGGTTATTCTCTGCAGCACATGCATCCACTGCAGCAAATCCACAATCTGAGGTGGATCTAATGTGTATTTCTCAAACTTTTTATTTTTCTGTCACGTTCAAACACGGACCACACAGTTCAATAAATCAAAGAGCAGACAAAACTAAAATAAGTCCTAAAAAAGTCAATGTAATAATACTTTCAAAGTCATGGAGGTATCTTACGGTAAAGAAATAAAAGCCAAAATGCAGGCAAGTCCACAGCAGAATGCAGAAGTTTTTTAATTAAATCAAATAAAACTTAAGAGTGCACCTAAAACCAGGAAGAGAACAAAAGAGAAAAGATGTGGTCTGACAAAAGGTGAGTAAAACCAAGAAGCTTCTCAATGCTGGGAAGGATGTTTCCTGAGCACAGGTGTTTCACAGGTGAGAAACGGAAGAAGGAGAGCTGAGGGAGAAGTGTTTGTTACGTTGCTGAGAGAATCTCTGTATAACATCCATTACAAATAAACTCATAACCAACTTTAAAAATGAATTAAATCAACTGTGAGTTTCATCTTTTTTGGATTCTGTAATGTGTACATCCTATGTTGCAGGACTGGCCACATACCTACAACCCCATCACACCCACACAGCAGTGACAGCGCTCCAATTAACGCTCTCGGCAGCTCGACTGCTGCTGCTCTCGCCTCAGTCAGTAGGATCACGCTACTCTCCTGCCACGCAGCTGCATCGGCCGATTCAAGCTCTCCGTGCACCAATCAACGTCGCATTACGTCCAGTCACCCTCCCTTCATGCAAGAATCTCTGATTATGGTCAGGCCTGCTGGAGGAGAAAGAAGAAGGGTGGATGAGTTTGAGGTCCTACCGTGTACATTCGAACATTTCCCTGATTACGACACGCTCAGACGTGGCACTGGTGGCGGTAGCATCATGCTACCGTGGCATTGTTTGTGAGCATGAGATTGCATCCTGACACGGTCTCAGAGAGTCATGCCAGGGCAGGGCTCTGTGCGTGGTGCCATCATAGCCATAAGCCGTAGTATTGTCATGGGAACATGCTGCATGGTGATGGCTCAGGACTTCGTCGCACAGAAAATAGAAGAAAAACACCTATTTGGCAAATACTAAGAGTGTAGCAGCATCATGTTTGCCTTCACACTGAAGAAAGTTTCATAATTTTCCCTCATCCAACCACACTCTGAACCAGGCCTATTTAACAAGTGGGCCAGAAAAGGCCCCTTTTAAAAACCTTTTGGCCTCCACAAAGCTGCCAGGATCCCACTGATTTGTCTGCTTACTGCTAAAATGATACATATCAGAGCTACTTCCATACCTTGAGCATCAGATCAGGCTATAGAAGAAGTCTGCCTCCGTCAAACAGACGAGTGGGGTGGGTAAACACCTGCACCGGAAAACCATTGTTTAATTAAGCCGTCCATCTGACCTGTGCAAAAAGCAGTAAGGCTGCAGGATGGACAGAAACTCACAAGTGTCAAGATGTCTCTTTTAAAGCCAAACTAAAGGAAAATAGATTTAGAGATTTGACAGTTTGGAAGCAAATAGACACCACATCAATTTTTAGCTCAGTATCTGTACAGCTGACTGAGTTATAGCCATTTTTGTGTTTTCCAAGGTCAGCCGACTGTGGTGGCCATCTTGAATTAAAACATTAATCAGTTGCAGATGTTCCTTCAATGATTGTTTTCTGAAAATCAGCCCAGTGGTTCATGAGATACTTCTATAAACAGACAGGCACAAAAACACGCACACTCAGACATGAGCAAAAACACAGTTGCTCACATTTGATAGAAGAAATGCTGAAATGACTTGAAACTTTGTGTTACTGTATGAAAAAACTGAGCATTTGAAAGTGTCAATTCTGGACAACACTTGCTCTGGTCCAAAACAGCCAAATGAGATGAAACTGATCCAGTTATCATCTCAGATGGACCAAGTTGGTGTTTAACTGTCTGTCAAACTAACTTATCTATTACTTAACTATTTAAAGGAAGATTTATTTGTGAACCACAGATGTTTTCATTAGAAGACAAGAAGATGCCTTCATTGTATTATTAAATATCATTCATCTTTCATTATTTTTTAATCTTTTTTTCCCTGTTTGACTTGAGGGTGTCAGAAGAGAAGTGTCAAGTGTGCAGAAAAAAATTAATTATTTTCTTTAGATTGCAGGTTTCCTTTGTCTGTTTCACGACACCTTGACTGTAAGTTGATTTATCATGCACTTATCAGGATTATTTTCAAGTATATACACTATATATATATATATATATATATATATATATATATATATATATATATATATATATATATAATTGACAAGATTTAATTTTAATTTTAATTTTTAATTTTTATCCCAGGTAAATTTTGACACTTGTCTAATTGACAAAGCTTTGTGGTACTGATGACTGGAGCTCAAGTGAACATGAATGTATTCATGCTGTCTTTATTCTCAGTATGAGCCCTGAATGAACTCAGTGGTCCTAGACGCTTTCCACCTATTCTATTTTTCTAGTAAACACTGCCCTCTTGTGGCTAAAACGAAAATTAGACCTGTTTTTTTCTTTTGAAATATACAAAATTCATTTTGTTTGAAACAGGATTTTTGTGCAGATTATGTAAAACCCCCTCAGAAGTAGGGTCTGGAGCAGGACAAAGAGGATGTTATTGTTTGAACAGCAGGGCCCAGAAAGGAAGTGAAAGCCTCAACGGGTCCATTTTTTGTCACTGTGGGAGTGGGTTGGTGGAATCCGAAGGTACACATCAGACTAAATGACTGAAAAGAACATGTAAGGATTTCACTCTTTGGATAATTAAAGCCCACTCGTTGGATAAGCTGGTGAAGATTCTCAAAGCGCTTAAATAAAAGGCAACTTGACTCGAGTTTCTGAAATCTCAAAATTCAGAGCGTTACTCCTTGCTCTTTTGTGCACGTGTAAAAATGTGATTTACTGTGAGCTGGTGTTTTTATCTAAATCCACAGTCACAAAGTACACCCTTTTTCAATTCTAGGGTTCTACTCATCAGGACATCTTTTAACTGATGATCATCAGCGTGATCACCTCTATAAAAGCAGGAGTTTTAGCACTTTGCTGCTCTGGAGCGTACAGGTGTGTTTTAACACAATGTCAAGCAGGAAAGGCATCAGCAATGACCTTAGAGAAGCAACAATTGCTGCCCATTAAACTAGAAAGGATTATAAGGTCATTTCCAAACGTTTTGGAGTCCGTCATCATTCTACAGTGAGAGAGATTATTCATGAGAGGAAAACCGTTTAAAACAGCTGCCAATCTTCCCACGATGGGACATCCCAGCAAATTCACCCCAAGTTCAGACCATGTAATGCTCAGGGAATGACAATAAACCCCAAAAACTTCACCCAGGTCAAAGGTCGTGACTAGACAATTAGAAAAAACCTGAAGAAATATGGCTTGTTTGGAGGGGATGCCAGGAAAAACAGCCACTTCTCTTTAAAAAGAACATGACAGCATGATTTAAAGTCCATCAAGTTACATCTGAGTGAACCACGACACCTCTGGAACAATGTCTTTTGAACAGTTGAAAGCAAAGGCGAGATGTTTACTCACAGGAGCACGTTTGGAGAAAATGAAATACAGCATACCGCACAAACCCTCGTGTCAACTGCCAGCACGGTGGAGGAGAGGTCGGGATTCGGGCTTGTTCAGCCACCACACGACCTGCTAAATAATCGAGGTGTTGGGGTGGTCCAGTCAAAGATCTACCGGATCAACCTGACTCAAAACTGCTGTGATGGGACCTTAAGAGAGGTGTGCCGAAACAAATCTCTGCAAACCCTGATGAACTGAAGTAATGTTGTAAAGAAGAGTGGGCAGAAATTCCCCCACAATGATGGGAAACTGCTAGTGTCACACAGGAAATGACCAGTGAGAGTTAGTTCTGATTAAGGAGGTTATATAAGCCGCTGAATCATGGGCTGGACTTAAAAAAGCGGTGTCTGAAAACCTATTTTGGCTTTGCTTGAACAGCAACATGGTGGAATCTGTTAGGTGTTATTGAACACTTCAGGTTAGATTTGAATAATTTAAGAACTTAATAACCAGATGAATTTGTCTAGATATGTAGTAATGAAAAAAGGTGGACTCCCAAAGTCCCGTCGTCTCTCACTTTGTTCCATTCTTTCAACTTCCAATAAAATAAGGAGCGACACGCACCGGATTGAATGAACTTTTTTTCTTTATTCGCAATAAAAAATAGGTACAAGAGCTCCCTTTACAAATATATCAGAGAATCGCAGCCCGCTGAATAGCACTCCTGTGTAGAGAGCGTGTGACCACGGAGGAGTCTCCAACAAATCAAGGGACAGAATCAAAACAGAGAAAAGAATGCATTCATCTGCACGCTAATAATGCAACTTCAACTGTCCTGCCAGGTTCGCCAGCTTTGAGTTGCATCACTTTATAGTTACTGTAGTTTAATCGTATTTAAGTCGGGCTTTTTTTTGTCTTAAATAGCCAAACGCAGGCCATCGTATTTAACCACTTCAGTCATACTTTTCAAAAGGTACACTGGAATTTTCTTGGAAACAAAGTTTACATTCAGTTTTTCCTCATAAATCCATTCATTAGAAGAAAAAAGAAAACACTTTCTTGGATATTTTAGGACCTTGATTGTTTACAGAAGCGAAGCACCCTCCTCCCCCCCTCATGCTATAGTGAATGAATGACTCATTATTGATCAGTGGAAGCACTTCAAAAACTGGGGCCACCTCAGAAACACGGCCCACTTGGTAGCAGTAATCCAGACCTCGCTTGAATTTGGTTGAGCAGCTCCTCCAGGGTTTTGGTTTAACGTGTGCAACTAAAGCCAGTTCTGGACGTCACTGCAGCTTTCCTGCATGTTTGCTCAGAGGACAAAGTTGAGATTTATGGTTTGGGCTGCATTTCCTGTCAGCAGCTCTGCTTTCGAAAGGGTGTGTATATTCATTCATTCGCTCACTCATTCATTTCTTGTCTTTTTTATCTACTGTTTCCTGACCGTTTTGAAATTCCTTTCTCGTTTAATGTCTTTTTACAAAACAAAAACACCTTAGGCAGCAAAATCCACCCAGGTTTATAAGCTCATTACTGTGAGAATATTTAGAGTTTTTCCGGTGAAAATGGTAACACCAAGTGCCAAGAAACAGTAAATAAACGGACAATGAAAGTTTAAATCAGGCTTTAAAGATACATATAAGGTGCTGTTGTAAAAAAAAAATAAAAAATTCAAATCAACACGTTAAACTTTTTACAAGGAAACCCCACTGCACATTAAGTGCATTATAATAGTGTGCATGTTGATGACAGACCGTTAAAAGGAGAGAGACGTTCAAATGTTCCTTGAATAAAACATTAAAAAGGCCTCATTAAGATTTCACCATACACACATGGCTAAGGGCATAGTAGAGAGACATAAATACAGTCAAACCCCAAAAATACATCAGTCCTATGTCCCAGAGATATGCTACAACAGGACATAAAGTTTCAGATTGTTCAACAGCATTCACCCAAATGCAAGAATTTGTGCAATAATTCGGCTTACTGCTTCATCCTAATTCCTATTTTCACTCTCTGTCAAAGAATGAAACAAGCTGCTGTCGAGCGGCACTTGTTCTCACGCGTGAGCTGAATCAAACCCTCAGAAACCATCATACATCCTGTTTTTTCCCCCCTCTTTCTTTCCTTCTTTCTAAGGTTCTCGCCTACAACCACCAGACGAGTTTTTGGCTGCAGCTGGAATATATATAAGACTTCGCTGCCAGCGCTTACTCAAGCAACTGGTCCCACCGATGTGTCTGCAAATGTCGTAAGGCAGGGGCAAAACAAAGCAAAACTAGGAACTGACACAACCAGATCGGTCCATTTGTTTACGTTTCATTATCATGCAACAGGTTCAATTTGGTTTTTACTGTCAAAGTCGAGAATGTGGTGAACTTTACAGATTTGTAATGGACCATCTTCTGTTCCCCTTCTGGTAAATACCAAACAAAAAAAATAAAAAATAAAAGAAAGGATACCTCCTTAACCATTTCTACTTACAATGCTTCTCTTAGCACAGAGTTTTGTTACTTAACTGCAAAGCCAGGCAAGGTGCTCAAAAGTAAAATCAACATTTTTTTTATTTGAATCTTAACTAACGAGTTGTGGGAGGCTACAGTCAGAGATGACGGTGTTTTGGGAGGTGGCTGTGGGGTGTATGGGTTGGTGTGACGCTCTGAAAGGCTACATGTCACAAGGAAGAGTTCATGAACTGCTGAGGGAGCGAGACATCAAATCAACACGGGTGTAAGTCGGTGAATGTATCACTGAGGCAGAACGAGCCGAGTTTCAGAACTGCATAGACGTCAGCCCTCCCGGTCCATCACCGGGGTCTCTTGCGAGTGACGAAGATGAGAACCCTTCGGATGGCGATCAGGCGGTCCTTGAAGGAGGTCATGGCCAGGATGGTGAGTTGGGCTCGATTCTCCAGGGGAAGGACAGCGAGCAGCCACCAGCACCAGGCTGGCCCATCAGGACTGGCCTGCAGAGGAACAAGATGTTCTTATTTATCAGAACTGCTCACAGTTACCTTTCTGCATTATGAAAACCTTCCTTTAATAATTCTGCTTCTGACATTTATCAATATGCAAACACAAGGTTTATGAGAGCTAGTAATAGCATTTTTGTAGTTTTTCTCCTTATTTATCTTCTGATCTAGCTTTTTTTTTAAACAATCACAAACTTTCCTTTAAATCAAAGTTGCATAAGCACACTTTACGAGGCACCTGTGGTGTCTTTTTAGAGCATTTCAATTCTCTGCCTTTAAATTTGCAATGACTGGGATTTAAAATAAACCCAAAATGAAATAAAGAAGAATATTCTAAAAACAAGTGGGTGCTTTCAGACCTGAGGGTCTGCATCTTTGCTGGGAAGGTGTCCAAAGTGTCCGAGTATCTGAGTCTTCATGTTGTCTTTGAGTGAGGTGAACCAGTTGTTGGCCTGCTCGTACACAGAGTCGTGCAGCTTCAGGAGCTCTGCCAGCTCCTCTCCTTCAACCTGATCACAGGGAGACATTGCAAAGATGAAAGAAATTGAAGGAAAGCTGGGACAGAAAAAAACAAACAAACTTGTACTGGAGAAAAATAAAAATTGAAACATTAACAATTGGAAAAATCAAGCCATTATCTTGCTGCATTTTTTCTCTTCACTAATAAACAGGGAAAAAAAAATTCACATTGTGTAATATTTCCTCAAAACATCATGCTGAAACGCCTCCAATCGACAGACAACTCATTCACCCTTCCTCTTAAGCTCACCTTCTTGTCCTCCAGGTACTCGATCTTAGCCGTGTGGTAGCCATCCCTCTGTCCATGTTTGAGGACTTTAAACCGCGACACCCCGATGGTGTCGACCACAGAACGCCCATCAGGAAAGAACTTTACATCTCGCACCTGCAACACAATTTATCTAATATAAACCGATCGAATCTGGGTAAAGCAAAAAAAAAGAGAGACGCTGCGCTGGAGGAAAAAAACGAAGAAGAAACAAAAGGATTTCATAAGGACTCACCTGCAGCATGCAGCCAAAATCAGCAAAGCCTTTAAGCTCATCTGCTATGCACATGCCAAACTGTTTCGTCCCCGTCTCCATCGAGCGCCGAATCATGAGGCGGTAGCGCGGCTCGAATACGTGCAGCGGGCAGGGGATGGTGGGGAAGGCCATGGTGCACACAAAGATGGGCATTTCCTGGTTCAAACTACAGGAGACAGTGAAGAGACTGTTACCGCAGGCGGACTTTTTGTGTCCAAACGTTTTAGAATCTCTCACCTGTTAATGACATTTGAACACATTCATGCACAACACTGACACTAAAACAAAGATGTTTGGATCAAAATGTCCTATAACGAAGTGTATGTGCACCATTAATAGGAATATTATTACGCTGCTGTATCTTTACACAGAAAAAAATGTGCTTCTGCATTTAAAACTAAAAAAAATATGTTGGAACCTTTAACCTTTTAAGGATCATTTTATTTGGCTGTGTGGGAGTGTGCAAAACTCACTTGGATAGCTCCTTCATCTCCTCTTCGTGGATTTTTTTCCGCTCCGCCAGCTCGTCTCCAAGGTAACGCTGCAGGACTTCCTCCATCAGAAAGGTCTTACTGTAGCCCCTTGAGGCAAGATACTTTAACAAAGCAAAAACACAGACAAATTTGCATTTATTTTGAGGGAAAAAAAAAGGAGATATTTTAAATTTCCAACCAACTATTACATAAACATATTAAATTGCACAGCTGACATTATCATCTTCTATAAAAATGGTGCAATCTTAATCTGAAGAAGCCATTTTCCCATATTTATCTGTAATAATGATGTCTGCACCTCAGCTAGATTCTCCTTGCACAGAGGGCAGTTGGGGTTGTGGTCCAGGCAGCGCTCCAGACATTTGAGACAGAACGTGTGTCCACAGGGAGTCGCCACGGGCTCATAGAACAATCTAAAGAAAGAAAAAAACAAGTTTGATGGCATTACTCACATTAGTTACAGCCACTTATATCATGGCTGTAGTTATCACCTAACATCACCTTCACAGGAGTTAAAACTAAAATATGTGTTGCTACTATTATCTGTCAAAAATCTGTGTGTGTTGGAGTGTTAGCTGTGTGTTTACCTCATGCAGAGTGAGCACTCCAGGTCTCCACTGTCCAGCAGATCAGCAGGAAACACCCTTCTTCCACAAACTGCAGCGGTCTGAATACTGTTCGCTTCGTCTGCACATGAAAACAGTCGTTACGTCAACATGTGTGGGCTGTGATGCACATGAGCAGCATCAAAACACGTTTTCAGAGGATTGTTTCCGAAGTTTTCCTTTCCTATTTTCTTCATCTGCTAATTAGAAAGTGAAACAGCAAAAAAAGAAAGAAATTAAAAGGTGAATTAAATGTTCCTCATGCTATGAGTGCTGGATTTTTGCTTATGTCCAGGTGAGGGTTCTCTTCAGATGGATTAAGCTCAAACTTGAACTCTAGAGACTCAAAGGTATTTTCTCCTTCAATTGGTTAAAATGTCTTTATTCTTTATGGCATAGTCTTCCTGATCAGTAAAACCTACAACGCCATTAAAGCCCAAAAAGATCAGACAATTAGCATTAGCGTTTCATGGAATCAATCAGTTGAGACAAGAGGGAAATTTTTAACCTTTTTCTTTCAAATACATTACTGACTGTTTTATTCTGCCTTTAAATAAATGAGGATAACAACAAATGTGGAGAAAGTGAGAAGCCTTTTTTTAAACAGGTTGATTTTTTTCCCCTAATCAAGGATCTAAAAGTATGACAAAGTCAGTTTCACCATCTATGAATCACAACAAAACTGGCCTCTCATTTGGACCTAGAACTACTGAAGCTTATTAGAGACCAAAAAAATTAAAAACCAAAACAGATGCAAAGTTTGCTCTAAACAGCAACGCATAATTGATTATTTTACACTTGTAGTTTATTACTCTGTGAAGATTTGATTTAATTTTTGATATGTATATGACAAAATAATTGTTCTAAATAAAGCAGATTTCTCACCTGGTCTGGAAAGTTTGGAGCGTGGACTGAAGGCTGCTGAACTTCCATCATTGCTGTGTTTCCTTTTCAGGCCACCAGGGGGTGCCGGCAGCGCAGCCAAAACGTTAGCCAGACTCTTCGAGCTGCCTTCTCCTGTGGCAGGCTCCGATTTACAAGGAGATAGAGGACAAAATCTGGGGGACAAGTCATCCACAGGAGCACTTTTCGATACACTGAACTCAGAATCCTGCAAACACAGACAGAGGAAACTACTAGTGAGCAAGTTTAGTGGTTCATTGTCATGGGAAGATCATTTTAACGTCACTATTAGTTCAATTTTTCTTTTTTCTTTTTCTTTTTTTTTTTTTTTGGGGGGGGGGTCTGCTCTTGTTAGAGTCTAACCAATTGCCCTGATTATAATTTCCTCATACAACTGCATCAATATGTTAAATAAAATCCACAATCCTCCTACCTAAAACCAAAGTTTCCTGATTCTCACCGATTCTTTTGATGATATTCATAAAAGATCTACGTCTAATATTATACAACCAAGTAAAGCAGTCCTATATGCGGTGATGAAATCTGCTCACCAGTTTATTTTACAACTTGTATAATATTAGATGTAGATCTTTTATGAATATGAATATCATCAAAAGAAGCAGTGAGAATCAGGAAACTTGGATTTTAGGTACAGTGCCATTGCATGGGGGGCACGGAAAGTGGTGTGGATGAATGGAAACAAAACAAAACAAAAAAAAAAAAAAAAAAACAGTGCCTGACTAAGCATAATGGACAGTTTTTTTGGCAGGGGGAGATTTTATTGTAACCCATAGAAGGGGCCCAGAAGAAAGTCTTTGGCTGGCTTAGGTTGTATCTCTGATTCCAGTTTGTATATGTCAATAATCTATCCTTGGCAATTAGTTAATTATGGTGTTCCTCATAGTTCTGCACTAGGCTTATTTATGTTTTCATTTCATAGGCTTTGTCTGAGCAATAAAATTATGAAATGAGGCATTTCCATTGTTAGGCTGATGAAAGCCAGCTTTTATTTATCAATGAAACAAGATGACACTAATCAGTTGCTGAAGTTGTAAGGCAGGTCTTGGAAAACTAAAAAACTCAGAACTCTTTTAACTTATAATAATCAATTTTTTTTGCATTCTACAAATTTTGACCAATTACAAATTGTTTTTATCAGTATTGTTAGTTATGTATCATTTTGAGTTTTGTTACGCCCATTTATTGTTTTGTCTTCTATGTGTGGTTGAGAACTTTGATTAACTGTTGTCTTTTAAAAGTGCGATATAAATAAAGTTGAGTCGTTGTCCGTAAAATGAAGTACTTTATCTGCTAAAGACTTAAAGAAGGTGTAGTTGTGTGCAGTAACCTGTGAAGAGCAGTCTGCTTTCTGCGTCAGTGGCCTCAAGGATGTGAGCAGGGCGGCGGGTTTGATCAGCCGAGTGGCCAAGCCTCCCTGCAGAGGGTGCAGCGGTGTCGGCATTTCCTCATTCTCAAACACAGAAGAAAACAGCTCAGAGAGCACCTGAAAGACGTGGAAAAACAATGTTTATACTCCGCACCAAAAGATAAGAAAAGGCAAGCACAGATTTGTTTCCCCATACTGATTTTTAGGCAGAGTACATAACCGACAACGGCAATGCTGATAAGTCGTGAAACTCATTTCTCACACTTAACACCTAACTTTGTGTGTGCTTTTAAAAAACACGTAATAAAAAAAAAATCAGCTTAAAAAAAAAAAAAAAACAGAATAAAGCTTAAAAGTAATCTTAAGAAATGCAATGATGTTAAAAACATAAAAATAAACATTCAAATACACCATATTTTTCTTCTTTTAAATATCACATTTTGCTGAAAAGTAAAATCTGTCTCACCTTTTGAGCCTCCAGTTTCACTTTGGTGCAGTCGGGCTTCAATGCCACACACAGGAAGTACTCCTGCAAGGCCTCATCGTTCCGGCCAGCGTTACTCAGTGCAGTGGCTTTTAGACAGTGGGCCTAAAAATAGACAAATATTTTATATAAAAGGTGTGAACAAAGCAACCCAACATAATTCCTTGTTAGCATTCATTTCAATTGGATGTTTTGTTGCTGGTCACTGATTATAGACCACTGGATTTTCACTCTCAGCTTTTTATACTTCTTTTTAGAGATACAATAGCTTCTTTGTCATTCCTCCAATACAATGACAGGTGCTGCTCCCATTTCTGCTTCAAGACAAAATTGCCAACAACCCCAAAATAGGTTTGAGGTCAACTGAGTAAAACAGTAAAGTGACAAATAGGTGGAAATAGCTGTCAATGTCATCCATTGAATTACTGGTTAGTCTGTGTTTTTTTTTTTTTATTTGCGGGGGGCATTGTCCAAAGAGAAGAAGCTGTTTTTAAAACTGAGGGTTTGGGCTTTTGTTGACCTGTAGCATCTGCCTGATGGCGACAGGTTAAACAGAGACTGGAACGGCAGAGGGCAGCCAGTAATCCTCTGGGCTTATGTTAGGACCTTTTTTTAAGGCCTTCTTCTCTGTTGCCTCCCTAATGTGAATAGAGACCAGCTTCTCAAAGCGCTTTATCATTACTGATGTCAGGGCAATAGGTCTGTATTTGTTCAGGCTGGTGACTGGTGTTTTAGGGACGGGGATGATTACTGATGATTTTAGGAAGTCTGGGACTCTGGACCCTGGATAGTATCCATGAGAGTTTGTCAGCACAAGCTCTGCGAACTTTCTCACGTGCACTATTGAGTCCAGCAGCCTTGCTCAGGTTAACTGGTCTGAGTTCATGTCTCACTTGGCGCTGCTGTAGGATTAGTGCCGTGCTGCTATAGGCTGGTATGTTTACATCAATAGATTCTTTTAAATCAGCAAATAAAGCATCCATATTGATGATTTTAGAGAGACTACCTGGCTGCTTTAATGCCCCTCTTCAGGTTTGCTCTGACATTGTCCACCAATCTGAATCTGTCTCTGATCAGACGGCATTCCTTGCTGGTCATCCAGGGTATCAGATTTGAAAACACCCTGGTGTGTTTTGTTTTTTTTTTAAACTGTGACGTTCTCAGCACAGTATGTGAGGTCTGAAAGTACAGAATGAGTGTACTCCTCTAGGTCCTGGTTCTCCAACAGGCTCCAGTCAGTGATCATATAGCAGTCTTGCAGGGTGAGGGCATTTTTAGGCTAGGTGTTGTTGTATTTAGTTATGGGCTCAAATTTCCTTCTGAGAGGGATTAAAGCTGGTTTGAGACGCAGACACAGACAGTCTGACTGGCGTGTGCAGCTGTGGCACTGTTCTGTATGTATGCTTCATGCTACAATATATCCAAATCCAATATATTCTTCTATCTAGTAACACATTTCACAAACTAGGTGAAACGGGGAAGAAATTACTTTAAACATGCCTTACTGAAACCAACTATCACAGTCCTCCACCCTTACCCAAGTCTCTGTCACAGTTCTGGTGGTGGATAACACAGATGGCGAACTGCATGGCGGCATCCGGGATTATAGGATGAAGCCATGTTTCCGCCATGATCATCACACGTCATGAACAAAGCTGTCTGTAACTATTCCCAACTCCAGTTCTTTATCTTATTTAGAACTGATCAGACATTTGCTAGAAAAAGGGCTGAGAGGATACGTTTGTGTGGCTGCTTAACCTGGTTAGAAGTCCAGCTCGACACCCTTGGTTTTTTTTTTATTTTTAATGTATTTTTTTTACTATATTGCCTTCACTGCTTGTTGAAGCCAACAACAATCCACAAGGACTTTAGCGGTCTGCAGACATCTGCTCGTATCTTGAGCGACCGGTGAAAGTAGCTCGAAACAGAGGAGCTGCCGTGCATTCCTATGCAGATTAGCTCTTGGCAGAACATGCCAAAAAACGTGAGTAAGCAATGCGAGAAACAATACAAGGAAGCACCAAACAGGAGAGCTGAGAGCTGCTGCACGTGATCTCAATCAAGATGACATGCTAAATCAGGTTGCCAAACATGTTAAGAAATGTTGAATAATTCATATTCACATTTACTTTTAAACAACACATTTAATACATTAATTAATTTCATTGCATCCACATGGTGGAGAGGTAAGAAAAATGTTATAGCACTTCAAACTTTGCTTCAAAGCATTTAATAAGAATTTGACAAGTAAGTCAACCTTGGATGTTATGAACTACATCTGCAAGCTGAAATGTTTGGTTCCTTCACTGTGAAACACACCAACATCTAACATAATAAACATTCTCATCTAAAACATTAGAAACAAGTGTACCATTTTTTTTTCACTTAATCCAACACTCAAGGATGTTTTTACATTAATTCAAAACCTAAAATATGTATCAAAAGATCACTTGCAAACAGAAGTTATTCTGTTCAAATAAAAATGTTTAAAAGGTGGTCACCTTTCTAATGCTAATCAATATAATAAAACTTTACCTAAATATTTATAGCATATGTTTTGAGTAAATTCTATCTTTTGATTTGTTGGGTTAGTGATTAAAGTAATGGTGGTTAAGGTTAAAGACTTAAATGTGTTTTTTTTGTTTTCAAACATCATTTGTTATTAACCATCTGGTTTCAATAAACTAATTACAAGATTCCGACTTGCCTTTGTCCAAAGAGGTTTTAATCGACAGAGACTGCTGGCGTCCTGCACCGCCTGACTGAAGTTCCTCATCTCCATGTGCAGTTCAGCCCGCTGACACAGCAGGCTGCCTGAAGAGGGCACTGTAGATTACAGGAAAAAAAAAAAACAAAAAAAACAACACAAAGTGTAGTCAGTTCAGTGATCAGGCCTCCAGGGGATGAACAGGTTTTTCTAGGTCTTGCAGAAGTAGGGCATTAATGCAACATGTGGAATGACACCATCTTGTGAGAACATTTTGTACCGAGTCAGTACAAAGATCATCACTTTAATCAACAACTCACTTTGTCATTTAGGAACAAACTCTTCCCGTCATGTTTGAAAACTAAACCAGATAAAAATGTAACTTGGAAATAAACACACAAAGTTGTTTTAGGGAACATAAAAAAAACCCTCTGCCAACTATAATTTGGCATTGTCTTCTAGTGTTAGTCATCAAATTAAATTTGTGGTCAAACGCAGACAAGAGCAGCAGATCCTCCTAACACCTGAACAGATGGTTAACAGCACCTTGTTTGACCTGTGCTAACACAAATGAGTTTGTCTGCAGTGTGCACAGGCAAAGAAAAATTCACGTGTCCTAAATACACGCTTACAAAAGGCCTATTGTGACACTCCAGAAATGTGCTGCACCAGGAAAATAAAAGGTTTCTTCCCAAAGCCAAACTCTTTATAATGTACATGTTCCTGTTTTTTCAGTTGTGTGGATGTTCTTGAACATTCATTTGTCCATAAGAGGAGGTTAGTTTGCTATAAAGGACAAAGATGTGTTTTTCACATCTTTAGATGAGTGAGAAATGACAAAGTTCTAAAATGTGCAACTTTTCTTAAAGTAAACTTTGGCACCTAAAAAACATCTTTGCAACTTCAAACGTTCACCGCAGCTCATACAAATACTATTATTTCAAAATGGCCAGTTTGTCAACACAGTTATTTTTGGAGAAATTATTATTTCCTGATAGATGTGACCTTAAGATGCCCCGGAAGTGCCATGTTTTACTACTCCTGGTGCTAAATATGCGTGGTGCACAAACATAAATCTTGCGTGCAGGGTGTGAAAAGTAAACAACAAAACGAACAACAAAACCTCATATCCTAGGTTTTTTTTTTTAATAAGCAAATTTTAAAATCTACACTGCACACATGGCAAGTTTGCTCATCTGTTCTACCTTCCTAGAAACAACCAAAAAAAAACTAAAATAAAATTTTTGCAAACTTATTAATTACTCTTTAACATTTCTTTATCATATGACTAATGAGAACATCTTAGGCTTGTTTTACAATCATGACACATTACAGACATCAGATGGGTTCCTGTTCTTTTTTGGGAAAACTCAGTCTGGCAGTGACAACACTGTGACTGAACCTCGACCGGCCCACACCCAGACTTCTTCACAACACAGAAGGCATCAATCAGTATTGATACGTGGAGAGAAATATCTGTCATGGCTCCAGGCGGATTTTTTTTTGCATGAACTCCAATTTAAATCAGAGCCAAAATGTCCCCATTTTCCCTAGAAGATCTTCGGTGTTTATGTCAAAACAACTCAACTCATGGATTACAGCACAAAATAAAAATCTTTTGACTGAAAGTTTTTTTCTACACATAAATCATATTTACCCCCCTGCTGGAGCTTGTGAAGGGGAATGTTGTCCTGTTTTTGTCAGATGAAGGATTTTAACTGTTCAGTCCTGAGTTGTTTTTGCTGCATTGGAGCATTTGTTCTTCTAAAACCTGTATACACTATTCTGCATTGATGGTGCTTTTTCAGACGTGTAAGCTGCTCACGTGATAGGCACTAATGCACCCTCATACTCCTCTTTAGTACAGAGGACGTGGTGGCAGTAGTTTCCAAAAAGAACTTCTAAAAGCTGATTCTTCTGACCTCAGAACAGCTCTCCTCTTTGTCTCAGCCCATTTGAACTGATCTTTGGAATAGTGGTGCTGAAAAACGATGGAAAATGCTGAAAAACCAGAAATAAAAGTGTACAAAAGGTAATGATGCCTCTTTATTTGCGTCTCATGTGTATTTTATCTGACTTCTCCAATAACCAAGTCATTTAATATCATTCATTTTAGGGAAAAGCGGTTTATTACAAAGTACTTGATTTGACTTCTTTATTTCTTCACTGCCTACAAAATCTTTTATCACTGCACATGCGCCTCTTTGCTCCCTAATGAACTGCACTGACTGTGAGAGGAAGAAATTGTCTAAAAAGGCACAGCTTGGGGAAGATCTGAATTTCTATTTTGGAGACGAATGCAGACACCAGAAGGCCTCCTGCTGTCCTTATTGGGAAAACACTGGCTGGCAGTGACAACACTGTGACTGCACCCCGTCCTTCTGTCACCCAGAGTTCCTCACAACACAGAAGGTATGAATCAATATTGATACGTGGGGAGGGAAATATTTGGAACGCCTCGAGTATGCTCACTTTTGTCTCAGCTCCAATACTAAGCTCAAATCCCAACCATATCAAGGTGACTGAGCAAAATACTGTCGCTGCAGAGTACATATTAAGTGTGTGTGTGATCCATCTTTCAGTGGCCATTTAAATTGTGCAACATGACAAACATGAATCTTGCCCTGGCCTGTGACTACTGAAGCGTGCTGGCACTCCTCTTACAATGTGTCAACATAACAGAACATTCTGTATTTTGGGTTCGCAGTTTCAGAAACAAGCTATCTCCCCAACCAAAGGGACAAAAAAAGAAAACAACAAAGACAAATAAGCATACATTCGTTTGAATATTTAAATCCTAAAGTATAAAATATACAAGCAATGACAACTTCTCCTCCCATCTACATGTTACCTAACAGCTTATGAAACAGCAGAAAAACAAAAAAAGAGGGCAATGTGGCTGATGTTTTCTTCACTTTCTCACAGCTCAGACATGCATTTATGTGCAGTAGGCTGATCAAATTAATATAATTAGTAACAGTGGGATAAATAAATCGGTTGTTTTGTTCAGACATTTTCACCTGCAGTTTCCCCAGAGCAGCTCTGGAGGATGTTCAACCAGTAGGGTTTAGTAAAAGAAAAAATAGGGCATGAATAAAAGTCTAGAAAGTAGGAGACGAGACTTGTGCTACTTAGGTAATGAAGGACAGAGCATCACATAACTGCAGGCGGGGGAATGGCGCCGCCTTTCGGTGACACGATGAAGTCAGACTCAAAGTAGGTCACTCCAGTTTTAATTACGACCCACCGCGTAAAGAAAAAGTAGATAAAATACCAAATACGAACTCTTACCTAGATCTACTGCAGCACTGTATTTGTCCAAGGCGTCTGGGAGGTTCTGCTTTCTCCATAAATCCTCCCCCTCTATCCAGAACTTCCTAGCTTTGCTCTCGGTCGGAAAGAGTTTGTCCAGAAGGCCGCCGAGAACAACGTTCACCCTCCGGCCGTTCAACAGCCGCTCGGCCGGGCTCGGCCTCTGCTTGCAGCTCGCACAGCCTTTCACCGAGTCGTCCTCCAGGCAGCGCTTGCAGAAAGTGTGTCCGCAGTCCATGGTCGTGGGTTCGTGGAGCAGACACTTGCAGAGGCGGCACGAAAACAAGTCCGGGGCTCCGTCCTCTTCGCACTCCCCGTCGCTCGGAAGCCCCTCTTGCCCGCCGCCTTTGCCGTGTCCGCCCAGGGTGCCCGGGATGCCCAGCTCCTTCCCGCGCAGAGACCGGGCGATGGTTTCCACCAGGACGGGGAGCTCCTCCGGCCGCAGTTTGCCGAGGCTGGCCGCCGTGCAGTACGACTCCAGCGCCTCGGAAATCCGCCCGGCGCGGGCCAGGGAGTCGGCCTTCCTCAGACACAAGCCCCTGTCCGGCTGCTGTAGATCCGACAGCTGAGAGCTGTAGATCTCCACGGCCAGGTTAAAGTCCCCAGCCCGGCTGGCCTCCTCGGCAACCTCCAACATTTCGGGGCATAGGCCTGCAGCCCCGGGGTTGGAGAGCGGGTGAAGGAAAACATCACCCGACTGAGACTGAACCTCAGTCTCCATCTTCTTTAGTTTAAGCGAATTAATAATCGTCCGGCCACAGCAAACTCAGTTCTTCACGTTCAGAAATCATATTGGCTTTCAGAGATGATCATTAAAGTAAGTTAGGGCTATATTTCCGATCTAAACAAGGCGCCTGTATACCATTACTGCTCCGGGATTTTTAAAAAGTATAAATTTTACCTGGTCATTAAGTCATAGTGAACCAGTTTCTCTGAAAACACAAGAGTTCATAACCTCTGCGCAGGTCGAAATAGATAGTTTGACAGAGTTTCCCGTCTACAAACAAAACTTTACGCCGTCAGCACGTTAGATTGATTACGAGGGGATCATCCGGGCGAAATCCTCCAGGCGGAACGCTCTTTCTCCATTTCGTCTCGTACAAGTTTTTTGTTAAACATCGAGATAAAACACAAACTCGGGTATAGAGTTTACATTACTTCTCGTAAAACGAAAGTCGAGTACAAATCCGACGTATATATCTTCGGAACCCAGCAGCTCTGCGGCCGATCGCCTCTTGTTTTTTTTTTGTTTTTTTTTTTTTTACATAAGCGACCTGGGGACACGGAGACCGGGAGAGCTAACGTCAGTGAGTTAGCTAACACCGACCGCTCCTTCGCCCCTCTCCGAACTTCAAACGAACTCTTATAGGCACGATATCCCCGAATCTTCGTTCGCTAACAAATAAATTCGTCATGGCTCCCTAAACAAAAACGAGAAACCAGGCATTAATAAAACAAACCGTTCGCCGGGAAGACACATCTTAGTTGCTAGCTAACTAAAGCTTCTTTGGATTTCATACACTATTCGTCGAGGCAGGCGCACGGCGTCACGTGACGCACGATACGCGCTCCTATTGGTTGGCTATGTGGCTCACTTATATAACATAATGATATTGTATAACCCTTCTTCAGACAGCAGGGAAAGGCTACCTGTGAGCTGGGGCTGTCCAAGTTCACATTAATTTGTTCTAGTGAGGTTCCACACGTGATATCAGGACACTTTGCCTTTTAACAAACTAAGACAAACCACCGTGTTCTGTTTGGAGTACATGAATAAATACTTTGGCTATGAATGCAGCTGATTCTGCTGTGGGACATGTCCCTTGTTTTATGTAATGTTTTATATAAGCAATGTGTTCGTTCTGGTTTTGAATTGAAAGTGATGACAGCAGATTGTGCTCCAGGATTTTTCTTTCTCTACAAAACCCAATTTAAAAAAAAAAAAAAAAAAAAAGTTTGTTCCTAGCCTTTTTAGTTTTGAACATTTTTACAGTGCCAGTTCTCACAACAGATGTGACCCAGTTCTGCCGAGTTTCACACAAAAGTAGACCCAGACGGGGAAATCAGAGACCGTAAATGTCCTAAAAACTCACACCAAAGAGGGCCATCAAAGTATAAAAATATAGATGTGTACCTCAAACTTCTAACCTTTGAGGGAAAGCATAAGGCCTTATGACTTATGACAGGCTAAAAACGTGCTAAATTCACTAGTTTTGAGCACTTTATTGGCATATTTTCTGTGACAAAAGGTCAAGAAACTTGAAGATCTTATCACAGATGATGGTAAACAAAGTACTTTTTCCCTAAAAATAAATTAGGACAATGAGCAAGATTTCTGAACACCCTTATGCATATTTACCAGAACTGTATGAAGATCGCCATATAAGTTCATGAAACCAGTGCAGTTTATGAAAAAATGCACAACATGCATGACATGCTAGCTCTGGGAGATTCTGTTGGACTTTGCAGGTGATTGAGGTAATAATTGACTGTATTTTAGCACACCATCACAAAAACAATGAGGCGGTTTCTGTTTAGTGTTTTGAATTGCTTTGACTGTGTGGTCAAAGCATAAATTAAAAAAAAAATGAACACACCTTCACATTTCAGAGTAAAATGTGGCCGGTGGTTAGTAAAGTCTTTCAAGACTTGGACCAGTGGTGTCCGATTTCTTTTAACACTCAGGCTAAAATCGTCAAGTTGAAAGTATTCACGAGGCACAAACATTTGAAATTTTGTATGTGTAAATAATTTTTTTATATTTAAAAATCTCAGGAATAATGTAAACATGCAATATTTTTGTGAAAGGACAAAAGTATTCTAATTTTGGTGGAATGAGTTCTAATTCATTGTGGATCCAAAAACACAAAAAGCCCTACAAACATTTACCATGTTACAAGAAAAGCTTTCAATTCCTTTGAGTTGTTGAGTCTATTGTTGTTTTCATGTGATTGGAAAATACATTTTAGTCTTTGGGAACAAAACTGTAATGAGAGTCACTTTTCTTTGAAAACAGTTGCTGAAAAAGGGGTTGTGTGGATTGGTTGTAGAAACTTGATGTGAAAATTGTCCTGGCTCACAGTTTGATTCCCGCATGAAAGTTTTTCCAAAACCTTCTGGACCCAAACAATGTTGAGAGGCCCGTCCTAAAAGGGTGGTCGAAGCACCGAAAAAGTAAAACTAAAAAAGTAGTTGCTCAAATTAATTTACAGAGGGTTAGATCTGAAGGGACACTAGTAAAATTGTATGTAAATTATGCCCACTCCATTTTCCTTTAACAAAGTCCCATCTCCTTCTTTCAATGATCAAATCAGCAGCTATTTTTAACTTCAAAAACACTTTATATTCAGCCAAGTTTTATGAATCCAAAAGTCTGCTTTTTGGAATGAAAGTAGCAAATGTGGTGAATTAAAGACAAAAAAAATCTAATTGTTCTTAATATTGCATATTTTCTGTTAAACCTAAACCATATAAAAAATATCTCACTTAAAATTTGCACAAGGTGTCTACCTGCATCAACTTTCATTCTTAAATTGCAGTCATGGGCTGCACAAAACCATTCCTAGGGTCATAATTTGCCACAATAATGTGCACATAATAACAGTGCTTATACAGTGGTACCTTTAAACACCTTTGCTCTTCTGAATCAGTTCTGAAGATGTTCTAAACAACACAAAATCAAAAGCTTCTCCTTGAACTTCAGATAATAGACAAACCTGGTTCAATAACATCAGCAATATAAAAGAAAAGCACATCCTGTTCATATGTTGGTCAGTTATGAAACTCTAAACTATGCGCTTCTATAATTGTAATTGTATTGTTTATTGTATGACTCATATAACACAAATAAGCAAAATTAAACAAAGACTTTTATGCAGCACGAACAATATATATATCGCCAGCGTAAAGCTTTTTTTTTAAACCTTTTGTTCTGGTAAGTTTAATAACTGCATAGTTGTATAAGGATTCCAGGAGCCTCTGTGACTCATCCTCTGAAGCGTTGTAAAACCACAGTTGTCCTCTACGTCCAATCCTCCCTGCAGGATTCACGTGACGTGGTGTGGTAACAAAAAGATTACAAGCTGGACGTCTCATTAAGTTATCACAGGAGTGCACACGCAGACACACACCTGCTTCTGTGCACATATGGATATGCACACCTCGTGAAAGACTAGTTTTTTA
Organism: Kryptolebias marmoratus; assembly: GCF_001649575.2. Lineage (NCBI taxonomy): Eukaryota > Metazoa > Chordata > Actinopteri > Cyprinodontiformes > Rivulidae > Kryptolebias > Kryptolebias marmoratus. The sequence goes on along the minus strand of NC_051435.1, from coordinate 22,877,187 downwards.
TAATGAATTCACACAAGACTTGCTTTTTTTCTCCACCACTGATGTCCTTATGAAACCAATATAAGTGACCTACATTTTGCACATTTACTCTTGGTGTTTTGTAATTTGCTGACGCAGATTCTAAATGTTAATGTGAGAAGGCTGCATGATGAGATCTGTTACTTGAATCTGTCAGTGCATGAAATGTTAACAAGGGATCACTTTGCTGTCAATGTATAGTCTTGGGTGAACTAGCCATCAGAAAAGACTTACCTTCCTGAAACTTTATTATAAACTGTATTCTTCATGTTAGTTAATGCTTTGAATAAAAAAATACTGTTGCTGCTTAGCAGGTAGCAACAGAAATCAAATAAGCAAGACTGGACAAAATGAGCATTTTTTGATTATTAGTTTTAGACTTGGTGCACAGGATTCCTTAGTTTTTTGAAACATATTTTGAAACTTGTTGATTTTCACTTTAGGAAGCTATTTATGATAACTCAGAATGTGTGTGGACTAAATCGATAGAAACTCAGTTCACATACAGTTCTTTCAGAACAGATGTTATCAAATGGGACTCCTCCAAAACTGCTTTATCTCATTTTAACTGTGCATTTACATCAGTTTTCACTTGTTAGGAAGACATGTTCGAAAACACAAACATATATTTAATGCTTTGACTAAACCAAGTAAGTTCATGTTAGTTTAAAGCAAAGTTCAGGGGTGACACCTCTGCAGGTGCCGCTTTGGTAAGATCGTATCCACTAGATGGCGACAATTGCTGACAGGTGGCTTGTTTTAGCTGTATATGCAATGTATATATAAAGCATTTAGTCCTGGGGTAGGCAACCCTGGTCCTCGAGGGCCACCATCTTGCATGTTTTACTTGTTTCTCTGCTCCAACACACCTGATTCAGTGGTTAAATGACCTCTTCATGTTCTGCAGAAGCCTGTTAATCACCCATTGATTCAAATCAGGTGTGTTGCAGCAGAGAAACAAGTAAAACATGCAGGATAGTGGCACTCCAGGACCAGGGTTGCCTACCTCTGATTTAGATGGTCAGAAAACCATTTTATGATGTCAAATTGTCACCTTTATTCACATCATGGAACTAAAGTTTCTACAGTAATGTGGGAGCAGGCAATCTGAAAATCTTGCTTTTCATATGAACAGCTCGGTGCAATCTGAGCATCGAAACTTAACTTCTAACCAAGAGATGATTAAAATAGGGGAAATAACTTCAACCGATGTGCTCTCTGGTGATCCAACTCTAGCAGTAAAGAAACATTCATTTGTTAAATGAAAATTATATTATCAAAAAATGTGTTGGTAACTAGTTTTATGATCATATTTTTTGGAATAAAGAACAGATAGACATCATTTTTATGTAATTATGAGCTGTAAAACATACTGGTAATGACAATAGCAAATATAATAAATTGATAAGTAACAGAAAATTGTGCAAAATTTTGGCCTCAGGTCACAGAGAAAGAACACAAAGGGAACACAGATTTTTAAAGATTCAAGGCCATTAAGTCAGTGAATTTATCATCAGTCAGTATCTTACCTGTAGTAGACAGCAGGTAGAGCACAACAACGTTATGAAATTATGTTTTAACAAACGAGGAGACATCAAAATCTGTAATGTTCTGTTTTTTTAAAGAAAAACTGAGCTGTGCACTTACCAAAGTGCCTATTGCATTCCTTTAACTTTAAGAATGAAGGAGAATTGAATCCAGGAATGACATCACAATCAATTTAATTGTGTGCCAATTGCAATTAAAATAATCAGTAGGATTTGCTAATTGTTGTGTTAACCAGGCTAATTATTTTTTGCATTATAAGCTAATGATGACGCTCTGTATTCTATATATTCAAACCGTGTATTACTGCAGTACTGTGTGTGAATTACTCAATAAGCTACAGTACAAACTGACTAATTGGGTAATTTATCTTTTTTATTTTTATTATTACTGCAAATATCATCCTTTTTCATCTATGAAGCCACCATGTTGAATTTTAAGGTCAAGGTTGATCAGGAACCTCTGACTTTCAGGGTCCAAATTCCCGTTGATTTTTCCATCTTGGAACTCCAAAATTCTGACTTCCAAATACAAAAGTAATGCACCAAAAGTGCATGGTCTGCATAATTTAGAGAGGCCTTCCCTCAGTTCAAAACTGTGGTTTTTGATCCAGTGAAGATAAGAGTTTTTTCATCTGGACTGCAATGTATCAACAATGATTTACAAAAAAAAAACGAGCCAAATATATGTGTGGAAAAGATACAAACATTATTTATTACTTTTGGAAGTAGGGTGTGACCCATTTATACTCAGAAGGCAGAATTTCTGAGTCTCAATCAGAAAAATCAACCTGGGTGGCCCCCAAAGTTGGAATTCTGACTTGAAGAGTCAAAGATTCATACACAACCTTGACCTCAGAATCCAAACTAGCTGCCTTGCACATAAAACTTAGTTTTAGATAGTTTTATTTTCATAGTTTGGGATAAATTTATTTTCACTTCTGGGGGGTTGTATCTCATTCAATCTGCAACACACATTGTGCTGTACAACCCTCATTAGGAAATTTGATGCTAAAATGTTTAAATGCAAATAGAAAATAAATATTTAACTAGTATTGCTAGTAATAATTAGCCTGGCCTTCTGAGAGGTTGTATTCACAGTACAACTGTGAAACATTTGTATCCAAAAGTTCAGTCTGCAATAATATGCCACGAGTTGTGGTTTCTGGGTTGTTATCTGAACTCTTATCATGGCAGATTGTTTCATTAAGTGCTTATCCACTGAGTGCCTCTAGTATCAAACAGCAGGAACGGTTGTATAACTGCCTCCTATCATCCATCTCTGCTGAGCAGCACAGCGTTTCTCATCACCGTCACGTGGCTCTAATGCCATTCAGTAAAAACACATGCGTCAAGGCTGCCTGTCTGTAACAGAAGACACGCTTACAGCGACCGGTGTGTTAAAGTGTGTGTGGAGGCGGCGAGAGGAAACAATGAACGCGGTCAGCAGCAACACGTGAAGGCTCCTCCGGCTGGCCTTCGCACATGCAGAGTGGAGAGAGGGGGAAGAGGAAAGGGACGTTGTGGTTGCCATGGCGCCTGTGGTTCTGTTCTGGATGTACACACACATTCGCTCACAGTACCTTCAGAGGATTTGAATTAATTTCACAGAGACTTACTCTGAATACAACCATAATGCTATTATTCTGACTCAGATTTCACCTAACTTCACCTCAAGCATAAACTAAATATTTAATTTGTTACTGCCTGCCATCAAAAGGCACAAATGATTTTGCCTGAGTTTGTTTGTCTGTTTGTAAGCAAAATGTCTAATGAGACACAGGATAGATTTTAAATGAAATGCTCAGTGAGGAACTATTAAATGCACATCAAAAACTAATTAACTTGTTTAGTCAACCCAATTCATGATAGACACTATAGCTAATCAATCTTAGCAAACACAAAAAATAGCTATAACTCAGTCAGTTTTACAGGTATGAAGGTAAAATTTGGTGTTGCAGTAGCTGATAGTCATCTCCAACACATACTCCAAACACTGAAAATTGCACAAAATTTTTGCAAATCTTTGGGATTAACTGCAGAAGTCAAATCTCTCCGTCTGTTAGGAAAACTCAGTAACTCAGTCATTCTTTTGGACTTTAAGCTAAAATTTGATGTGGTAGTAATTGAGAGCTTCCCCCAAGACTTAATCTGAGAGCTAAAAGACTTTGCAGGATCTCGCTATATTGAGTGAGATTGTGCTTAACCTTATTTTCCAGGTCTGACCAAAATGGCTCCAATATAAGACAAACTTAGTTTAAAACACTGGCATGAAAGGCAGAGAGTGATATGCATTATTTAAAGAAAAGATAGGCCTGACTTTCATAGTTATGATGACGGAAATTGAGTCACACTGCAGGCACACTCAAATCCCCCCTGATAAAATCACATCTTTAAGACTAAAACAGGGCATCTGCTCTGTAGAGGATTTAATTTCCTTCTGTTTAGGGTAACTACATTCACCATTACAAAAAACACGTGGCACACGGGGCAGTTTTCAGCACTCACAGCAAGCCGAGGCCTTTCTGTGTTTCAAAATGTCCTGATCCTGTCCTGCACACCTTTCCTCACCCTAACAGCCAGATAAAGCAAGCACTAAAAGTTATAATACACTTATTTTACAAATAATACTCACTATTGCATTTTTTTAAAGCATGCTTTGATTGGTGGCACTCATTAAAATGTTGTCCTGCACATTTAGATTTTTATCTGTAAATCCTTTATCAAGAAGCTTTTAATTTTAATTATCAAAATAAAGTCCGACACATTTTTCGACTTTACCTAAACCTCATTCTTTTTTATTCTTACAAACGGAAATCGATTTAAATTGATTCATCTAATGATTTTACAGCACTTCAGGTCAATTTGCAGATGTTCAATTTTCATAATTTAAAAAAATAAAGTTGAAACATTTAAGACATATCAGAGTAATTTGATGTATAAAAACCTCACCATTCTGAGCACACTTTGACAAAAACAGATAAATTAAATTAACATGTGTTGTGAAATCCCTGTACTTTAAGAATAATGTTTCTCTGACAATGCAAAGCTTAAAGCTCGGTAGTGACAAACCAACTCTTGAGGTTTTTTAAATTTATTTTTTATAGGAGCAGGCAGCAGAGTTCCACAAGATGGCAGTCTGACAATCTGAGTCGCTGTTCGTTTCAGAGACACAAAAAGTTAAATTACTGCAGGTGAAAACAAATCTTTGCCTGTGGTAATGTGTATTTCTCATTTCAAAGCAACAGGTGTTTTTTCTCTTTCATATGTTTGAATCTGCAATATATAATTTCCTAATTTCACAATTTTTTTCAAACAAGCACATTTACGTTCCATTTTGTTAGTCATATACATATAGATAACATGTTTTGGAAGAGCATTTTTTTCCTGCAAATAAACCTAAAGTACTGAGTCAAAATTGTTTGCAACTTGCAACATTTTCTTTTCTTATTTTAATATGTTCCCCCTTTTCACTTTAATTTAAGAATTATTGTTTTTTTGTTGTTCTTTTTTTTCCAACATAGCAGATAAAGGGCTATTTTAATTCAGTTCAATTTATTTTACTTATAACACCAATTTGTCAGTCTTTTGATGAAGCGATACAAAAATGTCAGATTCAAATTACAACAATCCCAACCACTTCCAAAACAGATTCAGGTACAATTACAAACAGTCAGTTTAATCCAATTACAACACAACACAGTCAGATTTAAGACCTTTTTAATGACTAAAAATGTTGCTTGTATAAACTTGAAACTTTAATTTGACACAATCTCCAACCCTGTCCAAGCACAGGACATAAGAGGACAGTGGAGAGGAATGAAGAATGATCTTTTAACAACAAAAAATGGGCCAGAATCAGGATGGACGGCCATCTGCCTCAACTGAATGGACGTTGAGAGGACAGGAAAAAAATTCTAACAAAGAAGCATCGGTCCAGACATTGGTTTTATGGAGGAAAACCAGAGAACATAGGGTTAATGGCAGCAATAATTACAAATCCAAGCATGGTGAGTAGAAAGACTAAAGACAGCAGAGTGAGGAAATGTGGTCATCATGTCCTCCAACAGTCTAAGCCTGTAACTAAGAAATAACTCAAGATAATACCATCAAACCCTAACTATGATTATTCTCTAGTTTAACTTGAGAACTCCTCCAGATATTAAGAACCAAACCTCAGATTTCAGCATTACTCCTACAGTAGTTTGAAGTCCATGTGTGTTTTTTTTTCAGGAGTTTCAGACTACATTATGAGTTCATATGAGTGGTGTACTGTAGGATTCCATGTTGTTGATTTATTTATTGGGATTTCCTGCTCAGTATGTTCTTAGCGGGTCCAGTAAAAATCTCAAAACACCTACAACACTGCTGATTCCCAGAAAATGTTGTCACTACGGAGGAAGCAATGCTCGGCTTCGTTCCGTTGCGCCATGACTCACTCCATGACTGTGTGTAAGTAGATCACCAGGAACAGAGTTCATATCTCATGCTGATGCTTTCAGCTATCACATGGCAAGGCAGTCGGGAACAATTAAAGAAGGACGGGGCACTGCAGTTTCCCTACAGTAACCGGATTAGTTGTATCTTATGTTGAAGTGATACTGATATATTGTATTGCTGCTCTGACTGAGTGTACTGGTCTTCCACCTAACACAGCTATCTGGATAAACTACTTCCATACATACACACATTTATTACAAAATAAGCAGAAAGCTTCACATCCAGTAATTCAAATTCCCCTTTACAAATTTATACAGTCAACTAAAAAAAAACAAATTCACTGACCATAAAAGCTGAAAATGAAAGTAGCAATCCTTTAAGGAATACAGGTTGTCCGCTGCCAAAATTTCAAACGATGAACTTACACAACCTGTTAGGGCTCAGATTATGTGTTGAGGATGATTTTTAGCTACTACCACATCAAATTCTAGCTCAGTATCTGTATAGCATTGACTAAGTTATAGCTATTGTGAGTTTCTTAAAGTTGATTAGTTATGGCAGCCATCTTGAATCAGATTGACTCCTATTTGTTGTAGATCTGCATCCAATGATTACCTTCTGGGGGTTGAAATAAAATCTGTCCGGTCGTTCTTGAGATATTTTGCTTACAGACAAACAAGGTTGACTTCAACAGTTAATAGCAAAGTTTTAAACAGAGGCGTTATATGATTTACAAGTGCTTGGAGTATGTCTTAGGGATTATTCTCAGCTACTACCACACCAAATCGTGGTGCAATGTCTATAAAGGTTATAGAGTTAAATCCATTTTTGTATTTGTTGAGCTTTTTTAAGCTGCCTTTAATTGGGTTGATTGGGTTGATTCAAAAAGTTAATTAGATTTATTTATTTTATTTTATTTTATTTTTTTTTTTTGGGGGGGGGGGAGGCTGGAAATGTTGAGAGAAATACCTTCTTTCTGCTACCAAATATAGCTGACTGACTCAAAGCAAAAATTTATTTTATTTTATTTTTTTTAAGCACTAAATCGCAGGAATGGTGACTTTTTAATTCTCTGGTGTACTGTATCTTCAAACTAGAAATCAGCCCATGCCTTAAGTCATGAAAATGAATTTTGTTTCTATAAACAATCTGTATCCAATACGTCACACAGGCAGAACGAAGATCTCAACAACATCAATCAGAAAAAGAAATGAAACATCATAGAACACCCGTGTTTATGTGACATACAGTGGATATCTTCTCTGAATAAAGTTTAGGTTAAAAAGGTGGCAGATGCAAACACAGTTTTAATGACACAGATGACAGGGGGAAAAGGTTGTTTGGAAAGGAGAAAAAAAACCTACAGACTTGCGTTTTTAGAAAATAAGAGCAGCTCAGAGGCTGCCTGTGTGCTGGACTGTGTGAGATCATTAGATATGTGCATTCTTCTGTATGGATCTGTATGGATTGCTGTCTCTGAAAGAACAAAAAAAAAAATAACAGTGTGGATGTTAACATGTCTGTGGCTGAGTGTGAACAGGTGTTCCAGTCCCAGAATGTGCTGCTTAGTGACACATCACAACTAATGCTCCTGCTGTGTGCCACCAATCAACAGTGTCAATGGCCGTCATCGTCCACACTCTTTCATTTCACCTGCGTTCAACACCTTCCTCTCACGTCCAAGTGAGCTTCATTAGGCCAGATTTGATTCCCCTTTGCTTTTTGCCTATTTTTAAAATTCATGTGTCGACTCATCTCCTCTTTCTCAGAAGACAGTCACCGAGTTTTTCTTTCTGTCTTAAATTTTTTGTTTTCATCTTCGTCCCTGCAGTCTAAAGAGCTGACGGTCACCTCCGACTCATCATGTCTGTCAATCTCCAAACATTTTGCTGGAAAACGAGCTAACTGTGATGTCTCACAGGAAAATGTACCTTTATACTGACGTGATGTGCACTCAGTATGTATTTGTGCAGCAAAACCTGTTTCTGTTTTTCTCGTAAATTTTAACAGATTTTCCAGTTTGCAACTGCTTTTATAATGAAGAAAATAAAACTAGTCTGCATATCAAGGTTTTAAAGAAGGATCTCACACTATCCTGTGCTTGGAGTACGTATTGGGGATGTCTCTCAGCTTCTGGCACACCAAGATTTAGCTCAATACCTGTAAAAAAGAATGAGTTGTAGCAATTTTGGTGATTTTCTAAGGTACATATAAATAGAGTAACACATTTGTTCCGTGTATTATTGTAAGAATAAAATTAAGGTTCACAATTTGTAAGTATCAAAAAGCTTCATCTAAATGTACAACTTGTGTATGTTGAAAATTGAACTAAAACATCAATAATTAACCCTAAATCTTAAAATTAAAGTCACATTTTTAAGACTGAGTCAAGCTCCCACTATAAGAAAAAATCTTGTTTATGGAAATCTGTGAAATTGTACTTCAGTTTCAAGCTTAAGAAACAACTTTGAAGAGACTTCATGGGAAATTGTTCCAATTGTTTTTTTTTTACTTGATCAGAGGTGCCGAGGGTAGAATTTACAGAAGTGTAGCAGTCTACAAGTTTTGATAATATCAGCTTGGACCACTTTGAGGCAAATTAAAAAAACAAACAAAAAAAACTTAAATTGATATAAAAATGTCAAGTACACCATTTATACCGAAAATCTTTTTCATGCAGTAATACAACCAGCTGATGAATCTCTTCAAGGTTTTAACATCTTGTGAAATTTGTGCTGTAGCTACTTAAGAGTCTGTAATAAAGTTGCTTCTTATTCAAAATTTGCAGCAATCATTTCATAGTTCAGTCCAACAGAATCCTCTGGGTTTGTTTACTCAAACAAAGCCGAGTCAAAATAACTCAAATTTTGGAAAATTTTGTTGTCTTTGGATTATTCACCAGAGTTTTGTTTGGCTTCTGCCTCCCTTGTGAAAGTGCTTTTATTGACGCTTGGAGCAAGGAGCTTTATCACAGGAGCGTCTGCTGTGTTTATGTGTCATCTTTTACTGCTCGTCTCAATGGGCTCTGAAGATTTGCTTATTGAATGTGCAAATCATGCAGCACAGGTTGGAGATTTTACAATTGCTCACAAAGAAGCCTGTCAAACTGAAAAACCCTCCCTATGTCCTGAAACTCTGCAAGAACTGATGGCAGAAAAATAACAAATGAGTTAAAAAACAAACCAAACAATAAAAATCACTCAACTACAGTCAAATACACATTCAAATGACAATCCTCAGAAAAGCCTTAACTCAAGATTTTAAGGATAAAATGTCCCCACATGGTGTTGGATTTAGCTCTGATGACTCCAGAGCAGTCACCAACTCAGAACAGGACCAGCTGGACCAGCTATGAGCCACCAACATTGTTGTTTGAATTCAGCCTACACAAGAACTAGTTTAAAGTTTGGTTCACACAAGATTAAAACGGATTCAGATTATGTTCATAGTTCACCACTTAAAAATTCTGCTCCTTAATAGCCAATGTAACTGCATTTGTTCCTGTCCTTTTCTCTACGCTCATATAGGGTTTATCCTAAAAGTCAGTCAGTTTAAAGTTGCTCATTTGATTGTGTTTGTGCACAAGACTGGCCATCAAACAGTTTAATGTTGCTGAGCACCTTAACACATCGCTCCACACTCTCTAACAGGTATGATTGAGTTCAGATCTGCTGACATTTTAGTTAAATTCAACTTATGATTAACTATATTTACAGTATACTCTTCATTTGTCTCAGTGGCTTTAGTCACAGATATTATAAGAACTTTTCCAGGATGACAGGCTTTTGTCACAAGAGTTTTGAATTGATTTGCAATCACTCATAAAGGGATAGTTCTGTCAGTTTGAGGTAGGGTTTTATAGAAAAGTTGTGAAAATGCATATCTTACCTGTAGTAGGTAGCTCTTTGAACAACCTCCAACATGACTGATGACTGATGAGCTAACACCTAGTCTAAGATGCACCAAAGTGAATGGTTGCTGGTTTAAGACAAATTTGAACCTCAGACTTTTAATTACTATTCATACAAGTGCTATTTAATAAACCTTCACATCCCTGCTAATTTTGCTTTACATGGTTATTCTGCAGATTGCTGCTGCTATTGTTTATGCATGCAAGTAACCATAGGAATCCATGTTATTAACATTATGATGGCTGAGGTCTTTAAACATTCAAAGATGAAAGCAAAGAGGTGAACCAAATACCATACAGTCAGTAAATTTTTAGTTTTCAAATCTGTAAATAACTATATCTCTGCAAGAGTTTAAGAAAAAATCTAAAAAGTCCATTTTTAACTTTTTAACGTGATTAACAGCTTATGTCAAGGAAATCCAAATCTAAAAACACATTAGTTTTCCTGGATAAAAGAAAATTAATAGATCCTCAAAGTATAAAGAAATCAAACACTGACTCGGGAAGTTTTGACTTTTAAGTTTTTTTTTTCTTTTAATCATTTTAAGAGACATTAGAACTAGACATTTGCACTGCTTTTTCTAAAAATTAGCCTTTTCTTTAAAACTTTTGGAACGTGTCTAATAACAAGCAAAGTTCAATCAGTTCTACGTTCCAGTCCCCAGTTTCATGTTCATATTGCAAGTAATCCCACAGAGAAAGTGTCTCATATCCCTCGGTTGGTTTGTTCCTTCATCGAGCCGCTGAATGTAAATTCTGGTTGTCACCTCTCTTGTTTACACCTCCCTGGTAGGAGGGTGTTGCTGTCCTGTGACTCATGCTGACTGAACCGCATTGGTCACTGTGTGTTAATAAGAGGTATTCTGCCACAGAACTGACTGGATGTTGAGACATGCTCTGTTAGAGCAGAGTAACGATGAGGCACATGTATGCACACAACCACTGAGCATTAGTTTCAATTAGCTACTCAGCTGCACATAAAAAAAATATTTTGATCCATGTTCAACTCCATTCCAAAAAGTTGTGTAAAATGTAAATAAACAGAATTCAATCACTTGCAAATCTCAAAAACCCTTATTTTATTCACAGTGGAGCATAGTAAACATATCAAATATTTAAACTAAGAACTTGAACCATGTTTTGGAGGCAAAAAACAAAAGAATTTTGAATTTGATAGCAGCAAAACATCTTTTAAAAAGTTATGGAAAATGTTAGGTCTTGTTTCCCCCCTATGAAACATCTCTTCTTTTAGCAACAGTCCATAAATGTCTAGGAACTGAGGAGAGCAGCTGCTGGAGGTTTTGGAAGGAAAAGTTGTCCCTTTCAGGATTCTAACTGTTCAACAGTCCTAAGTCTTCTTTGTTGAATTTTTTGTTTCTCTATGCATCAAATGTTTTTAAATTGGTGAGAGGTCTGGACTCCATGCAGGTCAGTTCAGCACCCACACTCCTCTACTATGAAGCCATGCTGTTTATAGGATGCAGAATGTGGTTTGCTTCTTTACACGATAGAGCTTCAAGCAGCATCAGTGGATGGTGCAGTTAGCTGTGTTTACAGATAATGATATCAGGATTGGGAAATAGTCAAAGACAGTAACACAGAACGAACGACTCAGTAAAGTAGTGATATTTATTTACAGTGAGAGGACAGGTGGGGGAATCGGGTCCTGAAAGGAGAGGTGGAAAGGCAAGTCTCGTATGTTTCCAGGATAATAGAAAAGGTGAGTAGGAGACTCAGCAGGTAATAGTTTTCTTACAGGAAGTCTGTGATGGAGGAGCTTTGAGGTAAGCATTTCCAGACATCTCTTGGAAGGTCCAGGTAAGTAGGCAGGATGCAGGTAAGTGGTTGGCAGGCTCGGTTCTCAGGTAGGTAATTCAGCAGTCAGGCAAAATCCCTTGGGCATGATTGGAGGACAGGTTGTGGCAGCACACGGAGTTGAGAGTTCTGGTAAAGCACAAAGGTAAACACAACACAATTACAAACTTTCGGACTCGAGAGGCTGCGGCTGTTACCGTCATCAAAAAGATGCTCCAGCGTTGAGCTACTCTTCAATACTGCCTTAAGTAGCCAGGTGGAAGTCGACTCTGATGAGCGGCAGCTGCAGATGATTAACGGGTCCGCCAATGAGGAAGAGAGAAGGAAGGAGCACAACAGGCAGCCAAAAGGCTAAATGCCACAAATGATCTGTTGAAGTGTTCCTGAGTCCATCAGTGATGTCTAAAACAAAATCTGACCTGTTTTTAATGCAGTGGCTCCTGAGAGCCTGAAGATCACAGACATCTAATAATAACTTTTAGATTCATCCTTTGAGCTCAGATTCTTTAATTTTTTTAAATGAACTGTAGAAGATAGAATATTCAAAGTCTTTTTTAATTTTCTGCTGAGGAACATTATTTAGAAATCGTTCCACTATTTAAGATGCATTTTTTGCAAACTAATGAATATCTGTTCACTTTACTTTTAGGACATTTAGCCTCTAAAATGTTCTTTTTTGTCATTAAAGTTTTTTTATTAGTTTTGTAACAACAAACAAACAAGAAAAAGAAGCGAAAAAATAAGAATATAAACATAAAACCAAACACAACTTTAATATTATTATTTTGATATGATGAGCACTGACCTTGTTGTTTTATATTTTAAGTTTCAAATAAGAGTTACTTTAACAAACATCCTCAGGAGTAGCAGAACCAATAACAACAAACATAAGTAATCAGTCACCAGTGTTTCTCAGAGTAGCAGTTCATTTGTGGTATCTGATTGTCCCCGGGCTGCAGGAGAGAAAACAGTCCCAGGATTCCTTGAACTTTTCTGTATCATTATTAAGCTTGGCCAACATATGTTCATATGTTACTATTTCCAATATGAATTTCAAGCAGTTTTTAACATCCAGAGCAAAAGTGGATTACCATAATCTGAGGATTACCCTGGCAGCTGTGACCATCTCTACCAGCATCACCGTGCTTTGGTGTTCTGATATATTAGGTATTACAGTTTAACCCCCTAATAAGCATCATCTTGGTGACATGGGTATCAACAAACCTATCCACTTTCCAATGTATTGCAATATTGTTTCCCATAATGGGAAACTATATTTACATTCCCAGATTGCATGTATAAAGGTTCCTGTTTCCGTTTGACATTTCCAGCATAGATTATTGGAAAATAGACCTATTCTATGAAGCCTAGATGGAGTAAAATAGAATCTGTGCACTTATAGTGTATAAATTTTCCTCTAGATTCTTTAATACGTTCGTCATTATTTGATAGTATTTTCAACCATTCATCATCATTATTAGCACAGCCAAGGTCCCTCTGCCAGTCAATCCTCAGACTGTTACACATATCCTTTTGCATGCCATTAAGTAATTTATAAAATGTGGATGCTTTGTGTTTGATACCAGCTGAGTCCATAAATTCCTGTATTGGATTATCCATATGAATTAAATTATCTTTAACAATACAGTCTCTAATCTGTAGGTACTTTCAATTTTTTTATATATATTATATCTGAGCATGAGTTCTGAAAAATACACAAGCCTAAATGATGTATTCCCTTCATGACCCATTGTTTCCAGTAAACAGTTGGGTTTTTTTTCCAACACAGACAGAGGGCTAAACCATAATGAGGAATACAGCTGTTTAAGATGTGATATCCCACATATCTTGTGGGCCTCCCTCCATACTGTCACGGTTGGTTGTGGTTATGGTGGCTCCAAATGCAGCGAGGCAGAGACAGCAAGTAGGTTTTGTCATTTGATGAAAAAAGTAGTACAGAAAAAACTTACAAAAACCATGGAGCACAGGGAGCCAGAGTGGAACTTAAACAGGACCCAGGAACAAAAAGCCAGCAGGGAAAACCGGGGAAGAAAACAGGATATTAACGGGAGGAACCAGCGAGGAGCGAGAGCAGGAGAAGTGTTAAAATACTGTGAGGGTGAATGCTGGAACAGTAGATCGGGGCTGATTAGCTAACGGGTTGCAGGCTGAGGAGAGAGAGAGAAAATGGAACAGGGGGCGAGGGAGAGTACACAAACAGGGGGACTAGGAAAATGAATCTAACTGAAGCAAAGAACTAGACACGGAATAAAAAACATATTTAAACTAGTATCAGTAAGGAGAACTGAGCTAAACAGAAACAAGGCTGATTTAATCAGAGAAAGAGACTAAAGAACACAGAATAATAATGAAATTAGAATCAATTAATCAAAACTCCAGAACAACTCAAAACAACCCAGGATCTTGACACATACTGCTTTCGAATGTGCTAATACTGGGTTTGTAGAGAGAGGTTGCTTGTTACCTATTGAACTATGGGAAAGAATGTCTATTGGTCTGAAAGGGCTCACTATTTCTTCCTCAGTGTTCATCCAGCTTAGACTTATTTCTTTTTTTCACAATATTTAACCAATCTGGACATTTCAAATGCAAGATTATATAACCATACATTTGGTAGGGCCATGCCCCCTATTTCTTTCATACTAATTCTGGGTTTCTTCTTGTCCCAGAAGAAATCTTTAACATAAATCTCATATTGTTTGTAAACCTGGAGTTGGATATCAACAGGCACTATCGTGGATACATAATTAAATAGTGGGGCTAAAACCACTTTTATTACATTCACATTTCCCCATAAAGAAAGCTTAAATTTTCTCGATTTGGCAATATTTGTTTTAATCTTCTGAAGAAGGGGTACCATATTCATTCTCTCTTCTAAATTTGGATGAAGTCAAATACCCAGATACTTCATACCTGAGGGCACCCACTTGAAGTTAAATGGTGTAATATCATTGGAGTGACATGTTTTGGATATTGGCATACATTCAGATTTAATCCAGTTTATCTTGTATCCTGATAACTTTGAATAAGATTCAACACACTGTAATAATGCTGGTATGGAGGCAATCAGATCCACAATTACAGCTAAGATTTCCTCTGCATACATAAGCAGTTTGTGCTCTTTTCCTCCTGTGTGTATCCCTTTAATTTTTGGGTCAGCTCTTACTAAAACTGCTAGTGGCTCCACAACCAGTGTGAAGAGCAATGGAGATAGGGCACAGCCCTGTCTTGTCCCCCTGGAGAGTTGAAAAAAAAAATTGGCTAATTGGCCATTTGTCATAACAGCAAATTTTGGTTTAGAGTATAATATTTCCACCCATTTGCAGAACATAAATCCAAGTCCACATTTTAACAGAGCTGTCCCAAGAACCCCCCACTCTACACGGTCAAAAGCCTTCTCAGCATCTAAGGAGAAAGCTGCAACAGGGGCTGGATTAGGGTCATTCATGTGTATTAGATGAGAAAACCTCCTTGTGTTATCAACTGCAGATCTATTCTTAATGAAACCCACTTGGTCAGATGTCTGGAAGTCTTATTTCTAGTTGCAATGCTAATGTCTTCATTAGTATTTTACAGTGTACTCCTATTAGACTAATGGGCCTTAAGTTAGATGGATCTGTGATATCTCTGTCTCTTTTGGGAATAAGTGAGATTAGAGCCTTGTTAAATGTGCCGGGTAAAGAACCTAATTCAAAATCTTCGCTATATACATCATGCAACAGCGGGGCAATGACATCGGTGTATTTTTATAGTATTCAACTGGAAAGCCATCCAGGCCTTACGTTTTGCTGTTTGTTCATCCCCAATTATGTGATTCTTGGATAAATGAAATATCGGTGCCTTTAGATTTTGGATACCTCAAGATCTTTCTTCTTTTGAACGGGTTCCCACAACCATTTATGTTCCATGATATTTTGTTAATATACCCCTTAACCATCTTCTGTTACCTGATATATACTGTGTGACTTGATCTGACACTTATTAGCAGACACTTCAACACAGTCATGACTACTATCAATGCTTGTAAACTTAGTTAAGCAAACTGACCTTGTGCAAAATACATACATGAAAAACAACAACATAGAACTAAACCATGCAACAATAAACATGCTGTGGTTTTCCTTAACTACTACTTATCTATTTAGACTTGGTCCGTGAGGCTTGTTGAAAATTGTCCTCAGGCAGCACAACTACCCAGGCCCCAAAACATAAAACTGACATGAATTTTATCATATGTTCTTTGATTAATATACATAATAACACATTTTCTCTACTTATCCTCTTGCAGGAATTTTTCAGCTTCTTCGCTGTCTCAGAATGTGTTCCTCTCTCCCTTCCATGTGAAGATGAGTGTCGTGGGGAGCACAAGCTGGTGAATAACTTCTATCTCCTGCAGGTGTTTCTTTATAGCGTTGAAAGCTCTTTGTTTTTTCCACCAGCTCCCTCGTCAGATCCTCAAAGAAAGATAGTTTGCAGTCCTCCCATTCCAGCCCACGTTTCTCTTTAGCCATCTGTTGCACCTTGTCTCGAGCCGATGAATGCAAAATAAAACATATTATAATGGTTCAGGGTGGTTTATTCATATCTGGCTTGGGAGCCAGTGAACAATGGGCCCGTTCCACTTCGAACTCGCTGCCCACAAGGCTGAGTCCTTGAGAGATGATCCGCTCCACATACTGAGCCATGTCGCCTCTTTATTCTTTGCCTTCTTTCAGCCTCACCATTCTCACGCTGTTCCTCCTGCTCCGGTTCTCCAGATCCTCCACCCATCCCCAGAGCGTCGCCAATTTATTCTCACATTTCTTCACATATTTCTCCACCCGAGTGTTTACATCCTCAACATCGGACTGCTCCCCTTCGACCAGCCTCATGTGAATATTTCCCACCAAATCTTTAAGCTCTTTAGTTGTTTCCTTGATCAAGACGACATCTGCCACCACCATTTGTAATGTTGGGTTCATTTTTCGTATTTCATCCATAAAATTACCGACGGTATGTTTCCTGTCAGTATAACTTGAGTCCTCCAGAGGGTTAGCAGTTACCGATACGCTTTCAGGTGCTGGGTTGATCCTTGTTGCTAGCTTGCTCCTCATTCCCGCACCTTTAAAAAAGTTAGCTTTGCTGTTACTTGACAAGTCTTCGACAGATTGCCATTTTCTAGCCCCTTATGAAGATTTTATGTTTTAATGCATCAGAGGCACTTATACCCTGTAAGACTAAGAGATGTATATTCTAAATATATGTGGAAAAAACGTTGTCGCTCCAGGAGCTCTTTCAGCATGCTGCCATTTTCTCCATCGGTCTGTGACTCCTTTAAATTGCTGTTTTTATATATAGTCCTCTTGTTGCAAGTTAACGTAATTATTTGCAAAATGCTCCTCCAGTTAATTCACATTACTTTTACAGCCGTTTGTTGCCCCTGTTTCAACTTTTATGAGATGAGAAGTTACTTTATGTAGAAGCCTAAATTCAGTTTGGTTTATTTTGACCTTTAGTGTAGATTGTGTTTATATTTCTGATGATAATTTGTTTAGGATAAGCATTACTACTAGTTGTATCTCTATGGCATACTAGTTTATTATGTTGGACCATATCAAGACTTTTGTGGATTTGCATACGTAATTGCAGTTAAGGACACTAGGGCGTGGTTAGAGAGAGACGGCAGTGGCGCAGTAGGAGTGGAGCCACACAGTTTTTTGACCTCACTCTCTTTCTCTCTCTCTCCTTTTGAATTTTCTTTCGACTATTTTGTTTATATTTTATTATTTACGTGGAAAAGTAACAGTTGTACCATTTTTTAATTTTGAAGTAAACCATTGAACGTTATCAACAGGATCGTGTCAGGTTTTTTTTGTCAAGTGGATCAAAGGGGGAAAGACGGAGAGCGTCAAGCTTATGGCTTCATTATTGAGGAACCAACACTTTATTTTTCCCTTAAAAATAGAACAATTTTTTAGTTTTAGTATTTAATACATGTTTAGTACTATGTTCCATTGTGAATAAAATATGAGGTATGAGAGTCGCAAATCATTGCGTTCTGTTTTTATTTCTCTATTACACAACATCCCGACTTTTCTAGAATTGGGGTTGTACATTTTCAGTGAATTTTACATTTTTACTTTTCACAAACACTAAATAATAAAGAAGTGTATTGCATTCACCAAAGGAAAAAAAAAAACGTCACCTTGTCTCATAATTATGAGAAAAGAGCTCATAATTACAAGATCCTGATCTCATAATAAGGACAGACGTCGTCTCAGACGATTGCATAGCCTCAACTGTACTCTTTCTGGATCTAGAATTTTGAGCAGGTACTGGTGTTACACCATATTCTGTGACCACTGTATTGCGTTTCTACACCATAACGTATGCGAAGAACGTAAGCTTTGGAGGACAGGAGGGGGGGAAGAAGTGCAAAAAGAAAAAGGAAAGAAAAAGCTGAGCAAACTAAGGTGTTAGTTGAACCAAACTGCTTACAATGACTCTTCTTCTTACAACTAAATACTTGAGCCGTCTATATTTCCATAATAGCCAAGAAGTGAGTGGTCAGATGATACTTTTTATTTTTTGCAAGAAAGAGAGAGTCACCAGAAGCAGTTTGATTCAACTAACACCTTGGTTTGCTCGGCTTTTTCTTTCCTTTCTCCTTTTGCGTTTGTGAGATGCGATCTTTTCTCATAATTACGAGAAAAGATTTTATAATTATGAGATCTGGATCTCGTAATTATGAGATAAGGTGCCTATCTGCTTTTTCTTTGGGGAATGCAATGTACTTCAGTAAAATAAGTGTATATCACATCCAAATTTGACTACCCTCTACTGAACAAAAAATGGACATGTTGTTTTAGATGAGACTCTTGATGTAACTGCTTCAAGATAAAAAATTAAAGCAATTTTTCAAATGTTAATACTTTAAATTTTATAACCTGAAACTAAACTTTAAAGCTCTGCAGTGTGCCACCTGTAGCTCAATTAAACTGAATTGTTCCTGACCTTTAATGACATGGATTAGTGTCTTTGTTCATTTTAACCAAATCAGACTCTTTAGATGATGGGGTAAAATTACAGTCATATAAGCTCCCAGGCTGTGAACTCTGTCCAGCAAAAATACATAAAGAAATATGTAAGTCCATACAATTTGATTAAAGTGTTGAGCAATGTCCCTTGAGCTGAGTGCATCCTGTGCTCCCTAAGCAGCACTTGAGCCACATCGACCGTGTGAGACGTGTCACGGCGGGTCATTTTAAAGGTGAGGTCAGCTGGCAGCGAAGGCTGAGTTATGGGGTTAATAAGGGGAGGAACATTGATGTGTCTCCGGGAGAAAGTGATGGTGGACCCGCTCATTAGTGCCAGGGCCTGATAAACACCCCCTCCTCCATCAAAACAAACAAACAGAAACATCTAAAACCCTGTTTCTGTTTAGATTTGGGTCTGAATTTAATCTAGTTATTTTGTTTGTTTCAAACGAACATAAAAAATAACACTGTCTCTTCAACTTCTTGGAACAAAAATCCATTACTACATGGTTATTTATACAAACTTTAATGTCCTCCAGCCTTTTTGAACTGTCACTATTAGCTTTCCCAATATGTTTAGAATCATTATTATAGAAAAAGACTGATTTTTGGTTTATCATTAACTTTTGTGCCTCAAATTGTCTTTGAACTCTTTCACATATACCAGATTTCATGTTACTGAGGTAGAGATTAGCAAGCTTAAATCATAACAATCACTCATCCATCCATATTACAAAGATATGAATCTTGGCATATAGCTGTGATTCTTTTCACCGTGCCAGACCGACTGTGTTACAAACCAAAGACTGGTTGTTAGCCTTTCTTTTGGCAAGGCTAACAACCACATCCCACTGTTGGCCATACACATACAGTATGCAAACATTTGGAAGATGGGAGCAGGTGAGAAAAATGTGACAGACTGGTAACTTGGAGGAGAATGGAAGCTGAGCAAAAACTATTGAAATAACTCCAAAAACAACAACAACAGCAAAAATTAAACCCAAGCTTGACTATTACTGGAGAATGGACCAGCTTGTAATTTTTCACATGGGAGAAATTGCAGTCGATATTAGAAAACTATTCTGTGCTTGACTTAAATCCATTTGACTCAAAAAAAAAAAAGAATAACTGACTTTTCAGTACAGGTAGATTACTTGTCCTATGCCAATAGGGCGTGTTATACACTAAGGGCTGGATACAAGTGGAAATTCAATGTGGAACAGAGTCATACAGCCATTGTACCTTCTCCTTTAACAAGATGCCCCCTGGCTGTTGTAACTGGTCCTCAAGATCTAGCAGATCAGCACTAGGTCAGAATTGACATCCAAACTGATCTCACATGTGTTTGCATGTTTGATTGGGGACCTGGCTGACAACTCAAGGACTTCAACGTGATTCAGGCAGTCCATAGATATAGCTACAGTGTGTGGACGAGTGTTGTCTTGTTGAAAGAGTGATCAGGGTGTTGTCTCAGGAGGGATAGGACATGTAGTCGCTTAAAAAGCTATGTGCCATCAGGGCCTCCTGTATCACTACCAGAAGTGACCTGAAGTCACAGCCTATGACTCCTCACACCATGATGACAGGAGATGGTGTCTCTTTCCATAACATAATTTATATTGGTCCTGTCTCATTGGTATCTCCATGGTCATCTGTGGTAATACAGACCTGAGATTCATTGTTGAACAACAACACTTGCCATGCCTGCTGGTTACAGTACCAATCCAGATGCAGCCATTTCTGCTCTGGTGTTAGAGGTAGCCTTTACATGGGATGGTGATCTGTAGTATGGCTAATGACAATCCTTGACATGGCACATGACAACATGAACTGATGAAAAAAGTCTAATACCTGTATTCAGAAAGCAGGTGCACTCATGATGCCACCCCTTATGACCTCTGGTGCCTGTTCTGTTTACATACCCATCATTGGTCTACACGTGTACCAGTTTATGTCCAAATCCAATTAGTCCTTATGGTTTTAACTTTTTTTTGTCAGTGAGTGTTTATTATTTATAAAGTGATGTTTTCTTTAAGTCAAGAAAATTTGGGATGATAATGAAAATAAATCTAATAACAGTAAAAACTCTCAAATACTCTGTACGCCTTATTTGCCGGCAAAACCTGATGAAACTACAAAAACAAGCATTCAAATTAACAAGCATCATCCCAATTTTATGTTTTGTTCTCTGAAATCTCCAAGTGACGGTGGAGGAGAATATTGTGCGTTTTTGAACATTCTCACGCAATCAAACTGCAGCATCTGTACCTTGAGGGAAAATCTGGCTCCAGCTCTAATATGCCTAAATGCTAACAGCAATTAAGAACTATCCAATATCAGAATCTCTCAATGCATTTGTAGCGGTGAGGCAGCTGTTGAAACTTACCAATCAGCCTTAAAGGCTGTACTGGAAAGCACCAAACTGCAGGACACTTTCCCATCATAGCACATAGCATACGCCATGCATCTGTACAGGCAGAACACACATGTGAAGCTATGTGACCTTAGGGAGATGTGTCCGGTCTGAAACACTAATTGGCAATTTTTGTTCAAGAACGTTCTTGTCCTGTGATGGTCACAGTAATGTCACACCTTGCACATATTTAGTATATGTAACAAGCAACGTGGATTTAGAGTTTTATTCAGTCTGTATGGTCTCCAAAGTGGAGCTTGGAAGTTTTTGAATACTGACAGACAAACAAACAAACAAACAAACAAACGTATTGGTGGAGGTAATAAATCTATTTTTGAGCTAAGGGCATGTACTTAAAATATACTAATGTGCTCATTGTAATTTTTGAAAACCCATACAACACTGAAATATCCACCACTTTTTCAACAAAACAATGTAGATGTGACTCATATTTCATTTGTTTCCGACTGTATATAGGATGGGTAGAACTGTGGAGTTAGGACTGTTGCCTCCCAGCAAGAAGATTGCAGGTTCGCCTCTGGGCCTGGGGCCTTTCTGTGTGAAGGTTACATTTTCTCCTGTGTGCATGTGGGTTTTTTCAGGTACTCCAGCTTTCCTCCAACAGCCAAAAAATATGTTAGGTTAAATTGTCCCTAGGTTTGAGTGAGACCATGAAAGGGTTTTTTGTGTCTATGTGTCCCTGTGATGGACTAGCAACCTGTCCACAGTGTACCCCACCTCTCACACAGTGGCCGCTGGAGATGGACACCAGCTCCCGAAGACTTGGAAAGGAGAAGCGGGTAAAGAAAGTGGATGGATAAGTCAAAATACTCCAGTTCCCACACACTGAATAACAAGCATAACTTCAGAGTCTGTTAACCAAACATGCACGGAAATTGACTGAAAGTACAGAAAATTGAATGCCCAGTGCTTTCTGACAGGCTGGAATCTATGAGTCCTGCAGGAAAATGTAATGAAACACTTCACCGTTCACACCTGTGACAGGTAAAGTTGTGAGAGCTGAGCCTTCGTGCAAGTGGTGGTTACAGTAAAATAAAATAAAACCACATGAAGACAAATTAAAGTTAGACTGCGACAAAGACTGTGTTATGGATGTGGGCAGAAAGCAGTTTCCCTCCGAGAGTCACATGAAGTTAAATCTACGACGAGCGCAAAGATATGCTACTCATTAGCTTTACTAACATGGACATTAATGCAAAGTAAAACCAGACTAATTTAATAAAGACTTACTTGTTTTTGTTTGTTTGTTTGTTTCATTCAATAAAGTTTGAGGAGCATACTGTTTATTTAAGGAGGCCCGTTATGCACAGTTTGTGACCCCAGGTTACAGGTTGCACATGGTCCTCCTTGATCATCAAGGTCTTTGAATTCCTCAGTTTGTGATGGGAGAACCTACCTAGGGCTAATGCCCCAGACAACATAGCCCCCAGGATCATGAGGGTACTCACACACCTCCATCACATTAAGGTGACAATTCTGCCAAGGAGTAGAACTCTACCTTCAGGTCAGGGGTGAGTCTCTGCCTCAAGCAGAGGAGTTCAAGTATCAGGAAGTTTTGGTCACAAGTGATGGTAGGATGGAGAAGATGGACTTCCCTCCTGAACCTAGTGCCTCCACGACCCAATCACAAATAAGTGACAAATGAAATACTCACCTTCTTTGTCACACCAACTAAAGTAAATGTCATTGTGTTTACAGGAGCTCCATAAAGGTATATCACATTCATAGAACATTTTGTTATGTCCTCTCAGTGCCATTGCAGTGTTTTTACCCATCCAAATATTTCTCTTTCAAAGCGTGGAAAATTACTCAGGTTTCCCACTCGTTCCTAAAGTCTCCCTTTTCCACGCAGTAATCCTGTTCTGCAATAACTCTGCTGCTGAAGCCACTGTTGTTAGAGGGATGGAAGGTGGAAATTTCCTACTCTGATTTGTTAGTGAATGGACCAACAGCATCTCGATCATTAAAAAAAAAGAAAAAAAGACAGAACAATTGCTGAAATATTGCCTATATTAGCAACAGTTGTCAACATTTGTAACAAAGAAAACACAGAAATGGACCAAAAGTGAAGTTCAGTGTCTGTGAAGCCCAGCTGAAATGAATAAATTATGATATAAATTGACATGATCCTAAATTGTGATTTAAGTACTACTGAGTACAACTCTGAAAGAAAAAAAAATAGATTCCTTGCTTTAAACTAAATCATGTTGTAGGTATTTAGTGAAGACCTCAAACATAGCAACAAAGCAAAGCTCAAGGACATAATGAAGTGTGTTTAAAAACCCTCTAACAAATAGACTAACATGTGTTTGTGAAGGAATCACTGAGTTTAATTATATTTACATGAGAGAAACATTGCTTCTTCACAACTGTCGCCAATTCCTCCAGCAGGATTTCTGCACCATCATGATCTTAAAATATACCTTTGTTTGGTTCTTTGTATGGATAAAGTTCTTGACCACAGCTGTGTGCTTTTACGCAGTGTCAATGTCTCACTGCATCACCAACTGGGAGAACATTCAGGCTAGACCAGATGGTGACGCATCCCAAAGCAACTCTATAAACAGGTATAAATATATTTTATAGTTCACAGGGAACAAACCTAACAGATCACTTCATTTTCTACCCTCTTGATGTTTCTTTGTAAAGTCCCAGGTGGAATGTATGGTGTCTTTTTTGGTAGATTGTTCATATTTCATGTAACGTAAGCGCTGTTATTTCCAGAGAATTATGAAATTAAAGAGTAGATATCAAATGGGAAAATAAAGTCACTTTTTATAGTACAGAAATGCTGCTGTTTGCCTCACACTGCATAGTTTATTTAACTTTATATATATATGCCTGTTCAACATTGTTTGGATCTTGGTAGGACTAAGTAAATGTCTAGTGACTTGAAACACAAAAGATTTCCTCAGCACAAATTGGGATTTTAAAAGGTTTTAAACATTGTAGATGACTTTAAAAAAAAATCAGACTAGTGTCCCCAACAAACAATATCAAGTAATTGCTGAGGATTCAAATAATAAAAGATGGGAAATAAAGCTAAAGATGGAAGCTAAAGTTTAGTTTATACTTTTAATGATGATTAAGCTTTGCAGGCAAAGACGCAAATGTACACATTTACATCTCTGGTGAAAAGAATTATTCACAGATGTTGTCATGAAACCCATCCAGAGTTTTACACATTTTGACCCCTGTAGTGTAAAATGAACTCCTTTATTTTTAATGAAATCTTTTACTTGTTTGTCGTCCCCTACCCGGAGGAATGTTCCACCTTTTTCTGGTTGTGAACCATGGCCTCTGTGGTAATCTGCCATTGTTACCTGTTTCTGTTCTCTCGGATCATCTCATGGGCCGGCCTCCTAATTACTCACAGCTGCAGCAGGTTCTCATCATACAGTCACCGAGAGCATTTCTTCGCTGAAGCATTGAGTGCCTTGGGTAAACGGTCTCAGCCAGAAAACCAAGTTAAGAGATTCTGAAAGTTTCTTACCAGTAATCCTGTCTCTGCTTGCCACCTGAGAACTACTTACCTGGAAGCCTTGCCACTACTTACCTGATCCGGCTAACCTGCTGAAGATCCGAAGACTCTGTGTTTCTTCTCTGAGGCCTACCTGCTGGCTCAACACCGAGGCCTGCCTGTCATCCACAAACCACCACCACATTCGTGTAAATATCCACCGATGGGAACTGGAAACCACAACCGATCTCCACCTGCAAACTACTTACCTGCACCTTGTAAATACTCACCTGGGATTCCTGGAACGGCACCTCAGAGCTCGCACCCTACCACCTGTCGTAAGCCTCCACGCTACACCTATAGTTGGCTCTATCTCTGAACCTCTAGCAGCTCAAAGGACTAATCATTCTGCCCTCCTTTTCAGATCCTGTTCCCCTTACCTTCCTGGCACAAAATAAATCCTATTTTTTTTCAACTTGTCTCCCGTGTTCTGTCCGCCTCCTGGGTACTCACGTTTGGCAACACCTGAAATCGTGTCAGACGCAGACTTAGAGGAGCTCGCTCACGCCCCAGACGCTGCACACTCGGGTGCGAACTGCCCTAGTGCCCGCTGAAGGTCATGGCTTGAAAACCCAACAAAAATCACATCACCTGCAAAAAGCAGAGACGAGACACTGAGGTTCCCAAACCTGACGCTCTCCTCTCTACGACTGTGTGGACTCCAGTTTCCAATTCGAGTGGAGGAGCACAGGTATCTTGGAGTCTTGTATGAATGATGGCAGAATGGAGCAGA
This sequence comes from Kryptolebias marmoratus, assembly GCF_001649575.2. Taxonomy (NCBI): domain Eukaryota; kingdom Metazoa; phylum Chordata; class Actinopteri; order Cyprinodontiformes; family Rivulidae; genus Kryptolebias; species Kryptolebias marmoratus. The sequence continues at coordinate 22,851,736 of NC_051435.1, read as the reverse complement.
AAATGGACCGATGGATAAGAGAACAAGTAGATTAGGGTTTCTCTTTGACCTGGAAACACCTTGACATCCTCCAGGAAAGGGATGGTTTTCCTGGAGCTGTTACCTCTACAATCCGAACCAGAAAGCGGATGGATGGATGGGTCTACTTGTTTTTCAATAGTATCCTTATTTCTATACTTGGTATTGCCACATATCTACCACAACACAGAAAAACTGCTTCAGTCAGTCTGCTGGATGGCGTTTTTGTTTATTTGAATGTTCCATTTAAGTCAGGCTAAATAGATGAGATGAAATATATATGAAATGAAAAGAAAAACTGAAAAGAAAGCATGTTAATTTTTTATGAGGTCTGTGAATATGAAGTTTTTGGAACAAAACCAGTCATCCTGCAATCACAACATAATCTATCCACAGCATATGTAGCTGTTTTTGTATTTGAATGCTTTGCATGATGCTTAATGTTTTTTCATCTGAAGCTACTTTCCATTTTGCTATTTGTGGCTGCAAAGAGAAAACAAACAATCTGTCTATTAGAGCTTCCTGCTGCCTGATAATAAAGGATGCTTTAAAGAAAAACTCAAATACAGTGTTGTCAGACTTGAGAGAATATTATGTGTGAGTTCACCAAGGGCAAGGCTTTCTATCCTGGGAAATGATAAAAAAAATGAACATTCCCATTTAAGGAATAAGAAATAAAGTTTATTGATTACCTTAGCTCATCCCTGAAAATGTGTATCCAGTTGTTTCTTTGCTCGATTGCTCAAAAAGTGACTTTTTTTTTGTTTGAAAATGTTTGTGAGACATGATCTATAAACCAGTTTAGAGGTGAGGAACCTTTAATGCTGATTGGGTCCTGAATATGGGAATTTTGAAGTGAATCTGTGAAGACTTGCTCTGTTCTTGTTTTAACAAATACTCTTGTAAGTGCAGTTTAATGCAGGATGCAGTCTGGCTGTTTAGGTGAGGTCAGTAGTCCTGCTTAACTCATCTTCAGATCTTCTTTCTAACTATTTTACAATGGATGATGATCTTCTGGGGGTTTCTGGTGTGAAATCAGGTGTCAGTTTCAGAGAAAATGTGACCACAAATCTGTGCCTCAAGTCCACCTGATCCGAGCACTTAATCCTCGAACATGATAACATGCTGCACAGTCTCCACATCAGAACAACACCTGACAGAAGGTCTGTCATCTGATCGGCTAAATAAAACAACAAGAGCTCAGGTCTGCCCGTCACATTCACATGCAGCAGCCACAGGACTCTATTTTTACCCCTGCAGTAAGGCAGATATCTTTGTTAGATTGAAACAAATATTAAAGAGTTATGGTGCCGCCATAATGGACATCATTTTAATGGAGATTTAACCACTTTGGTGTTCAGTTTAAGATTATATTCATTAAAAGCAAAATTAATGCTGAGCGAGAGCGTCTTAAAGTGATGGTTGAAGTGGGGTTCTGTGAAAAGGAAATGAACAATTCTTATCTTACCTGTTGTAGGTAGGTCTTTTAATGACTTCAGTTTCGTTTAATACAGTTTATTCTGACCAGACTGATGAGCTGACGGCTAGTCAGAGCAGGGGGTCGATGCTGTTTTAAAACGACTCCAGTCTCAAACATTTCATAGCCGTTCACTGTTTAGTACATCCTTACATCCGTGTCAATTTCAAATTATTTACACATTATTTAATATAATATTGTGATTACTTTCAAGTGTAGCTATTAGCAGCAGCTAGCTGTAGCACTTCCAGTGCAGCCTGCAGGATGATCATATTATGATGTTGATGGATTTTAATGCGAACTGAAGCCTCATTTGTTTATTCTGGATTTTAGTTATACTATTAACCCACAAAGTGTATTAATTTTATCTGTTCTATTGATCATGTGTCTAAATTTACTCTTAATTAAATTATCATTATATGTAATTTAGTTTAATTACTAACTTAATTCAGTCTTATTTACTTTTCTTTTTGTTTTGAGGGAAACAATAGTAACTTTTAATTTATTTTCACTTCCATTATTTTAATTTTCTCTCCCTTGGGTTAACTCATCTTTACACTTTAAATTTCATGTTTTTATGATTTATATGTTTTATATTTTATATTTCTAATACCTCTCTCTGGTGTTTCTGGTGTTTGTTGCAGTCACCACCATCGTTTTACAACATTTTGTTTTTTGAAATGATCTTATATCTTAGTTTTATTATTTGCTTGTCTGTTAGTTTTCTTTTATGTTTTGTTTTGTTTTTATCAGGTTTAAAGAACTTTGTGTTACACAGCGCTGTATGAAAGTGTTTCATAAATACTTTGATTTGATTTTGTCATATTTCACTCAGAGAAACAACATATTAATAAACTGATAATGGTGTAAAGGTTTATAAAATATATTAAAAAATACTTTGAAATTTTGGAGATTAGGCAAACTTTAAAGTAGTATGGCTGTTTTTTTTTGTTTGCTTGTTTTTTGGTTATTAAACTATTTGTTTGTTTTTTTTTCAGAATAAGTAACATGTTATCTTGACCCAGTGTCAGAGTCTAATTGCCTGAGAAGGAAACATATTTAAGTGGCGATCTGAGCTTTCATTTTAATTAAGAGGAGAAAATCAACACTGGAGCTTGTGCTTCAGTTTTCTTGCTATCTAAAAGTAATGGTAATAATAATAATGGGTTTATGAAAACACAAACTAGTTACCACAAAACACCAAAGAAATTTAAGATACTCGATTCCAACACATGAACTGGGGAAGAGTCACTTGTCTTCTTTCATAATCTGGAGTCTAAAATTGTGTGTGTGGTCCTGAACACACCATGAGCAACTACAACAAAAACATGGCATTTTGTGTCATAGTCTTGCATAATCTTGGAATGATTGGGTTTATATACTCAAAGGACAGAGATTATAATGTCTTTTACTGCTTTAACCTTTTCTTTTTTAAAAGAAGATGATAAAAAAATAGTTTTAGATGTCCTTTAACTGCAGTTTTTTATGTCTGGTGTACAGACACTGAAAAACTTCTTCTTATCTTTGCTACCACTTAATTGTATTATACAGCACATTGATGAAAAGGAATATTCACTTTAGAAGTATCTTACTAAGATTCTTCAGAATCCTGAGTAAATAACCAAAATATATTTAAAAAAAAAAAACAACAATCTTTGCTGCTGAGAGCTCAGTCGGGTAAATGATCTAAATCAAAAAGATGCTAAAAAGCCAAACTGCAGATGTTATAAAAGAAAAGCAAACATACAAAGAGAAGCAAACAGCTGGAAATGCCTTTTTAACCAACCAAGTGGCTACAATCGTAAAACTGAAAGACTTGGTCAAATAGGATCAGTCATCTTTAAAATGCTTTTTGTTTGAGTTTTATCACAGCTGGGTTGTAGAAGTGTGTGTGTGTGTGTGTGTGTGTGTGTGTTCATTTGTCTGTTGTGTTAGCTTAATATGTCATGAACCACAGGAAGGATTTTAAAGAAACTCATAAAGTAATCATTGGATGTACATTTATGACTGATGAACCTTTGAAGCCAACCTAAGTCAAGATGGCTGCTACGGCTAATTGATCCTAAAACCAAAAAGCACACAAAAAGACTACAACTATAACAGATAATGAGCTAACATTTGGTGTGGTAGAAGGTGACAGTCATATGACATAGTCTGAGCTCTAGATCTGTGTTTAAATATTGCCCTTAACTATTTAATTTAAACCCTGCCTGTCTGTTAGCAAAATGTCTCATGAACCACTTGGATGTACATCTACAACTGATTCACTTTTAGAGTCAACCCAATTCAAGATGGCCTCCACAGCCAATCAGCCAATCAGCCTGACCAAACACAAAAATGGCTACAGTTCAGTCAGTTATACAGCTAACAGGTTATGATTTGATGTGGTAGTGGCTGAGAGTCATTCACAACACATACTCCATGCTCTAACAGATTACACAATATTTTGCCATATTGCACATTAATCAGTTTCATCTTTTAACCTAAACGGCTTTGACTCCAACATTTCTCAACATAAGATGGCCTTAGTTTAAATAACTTGGTCATGAAAGGTGGTGGGTGATGTGCATTCCTTCAAGGAATGCCAAGTCTTTTCATAGATTTTTAATTTTTATTATTATTACTTTTTTTAATGATGTTTAAGATCCAGGTTCCTTTCAAAGTGAAAGACCTGGATCATACCACCACCTTGACGTCAGCAGTTTACATCAGCCCGATATTCCCAGTGATCACTTTTTAAGTGCCCTGGTGTAAACTGTGTGTGTGTTCGAGTGAGTGTGTGGAAAGTGCGTTCGAGTGGGGAGGGGGAGTGATGTATGTGTGTGATTGGTCAGCGGTGAGGAGGTCTGACAGGCTGCAGAGTGCTTTAAACTGCGGAGCAGGACTGAGCGGAGCACAGTGAGCCGAACAGAGCCGAGCCGAGCCGAACAGAGCCGAGCGGACCACTGCTCCCCAACAAACATTACTGAGAGGAAGAGGACTGAGATCATGAGTCTGCCGACGGTGCGACAACTTTTTGTCCTCTGTTTATTCGGGGTTTTTGGATTCTTGAGCACATCAGGTGAGTCGAACCATCACAGGGCTTTATAAAGTCTGGGTTTAAGGATTTCTGAACACTAATGGCAACTTTAAAAAGTGTCAAATTAATGCTTTAAGGGGGGAAAAATGTATTGACTACATTAAAGCTCATTGTGAATGACTTTTCTTTGACTTTAGGAGCTGTGAGGTAAACTAGAAAACAGGTTTCATGACCCTGAGCTGATGTCACACTTTCTGCTTGAACAGTAAAGCATGAAGGATGAAAGTTCCATCAAAAATAATCAATACAGTCAAGAATATATTGAGCTGCCTTTCTCCAGCTGATAGTAAAACTTTCTGCACAGAGAAAAAAACAACTTTCCTAATATTAGGTGCACTAATGAGATGTGTTATTCTCTTTCAGGAGTTTTAGTTCTGTGTTGAATCATTTATAGAGCTGGTAAAAAATGCACTAACCCTGGGTTTTCTGTCTTTAATGATATAGTAGGTTCATTTGCTTTGGCATCTGGTGAAATTAAGACTTTTCCATCAGATGTGGACGGTAATGGATGTCAGTAAATCAGCAGTGTTCTAACCTACAAGAGATGCAGACTTTATGAACCAGTGCAGTAAACAATAAAGCTTTTGTAAACAGTTTTGGATTTGCAAACCTATTAGTTGAAGAAGAGTTAATGTCCATAATATATAAAAAGTTACAAACCTCTTCATTATTCCTCTTTAATGACTTTTAAATGATGTGTCTGCATGGAGGTGATCAACAAAACTCCACATTTGGCCTTTTATCCCAGTCTTTAGGTTTAGTACAAAGTTTTGTTTCACTCTGGATGTGTTGGAACTTGTTTTCAGACGACATCAGTGAACCAGCCAAGAATAAGCTCTGTACATATGACGCAACTTAATAATCATTAGCTGGGTTTTTATTACAAACTAAAAAAGTTTTTCTCTTGTCTTGTTTGAAAAGGAGTAAAGGAAACAAATTCCCTCCTCAGTTTAACTCTTCATATCATTATACACAATTATCCATGTTTAGTGTACAGTACAGTCACTATATCACACAAATATCCGTTCATAATTGTAATATAAATATTTAACACTATGTATTTTCCATATACTGCTTTATGATCATTTTTTCACTGTTTTAACAATAGAAATAAATGTGCTATTTTTTAAATCTATTTTATATGATGTAAATCATTTTTAAAGGTGCTATATAACTAAAATCTGCTTACAAGAACCAGAAACTTGATTATAGTTGACCTTTATTTTTGTTAAAATAAGAGCTCTGTAACAGTGATGCTGAAATAAACCAAACAGATCTGCATCTCCGTGAGAGAAATACAACCAGCGGAAGCTCATTTTAGCTGATGCTGAGTCAGACTTTTATATTTAACAATAATGCTTTATAATCTCAAGAACCTGATTGTTGCTGCTGATCTGCTGTGTAACATCACTCATGTGCCCAATGATAAGAACAAATTCATTCTTGAGTCTTTTTTGATACCATAAATACATTTAAAAACTTTTTTTTTGTTGTTGTTGTTGCTTGTTTTTTTTGCAAACAGGTGATTTTATCTACAAGTAACGGCTTTAAATTTGACAGGGCTTGTTTTGTTGCTGTTTTTTCACTATGAATTAGTCTCACTGTTTTTGTGTCTATATCAAAAATAATTTACCTCGTTTCTGAATCTGGAAGTGGGCTGATTTAAAAGTCTGAACCCATTTGAAGTCCATTTCCAGCCCCTGATTTATAAATGTCAACTAGTTTACCAGAAGCTGCTTTTTGCATCACTTTGTGTTTTGTATTACACAAAATAAAGCACATAAAACTTTAACAAAGCGCAATAAAATTCACTTATAGATTCATATTGAACCAGATATAGCATTATTAATTTTTCTCTAATTATTTAAGCTGCAGTATTATTTTATTAAAGAAAATGAGATGTTTCTCATGCTTAAACAATCAGAACATATTAGTAAATGATCATATATGTGCTCTTTGTGCAGATGCCAGTCTTTTAGATCAGTGGGAGGACGGCAGAGAACTGCGAAAGGTAAATACATCACTCCTTCATCCATGATCCTAATATTTTTCTCACACTCCCTGCCTTCACCCTCTTTTCTCTCCATGTGATGCCTGAGCCACCGCAGCTTTTCTTATCTCTTTAACTCTGATCAGCGCTCTCTGCTCAGACAGTCATGTGTAATTATCACCGGTTAAAAGAACAACCGAGCATCTCATAGCCCTGCAGCATTAAGACCGAACGCTCCTTGGGAGCACCATGCTTCTCCAACAGACCATAAACTAGCAGTGGCACTAAGGTTTAATAAAACTCATAGATTTTCTTGGTGTGACATACACCAAGATTCTTATCTTAAAAGCCAGCTTTGCAACTGAGATGATATATTGTGTTTATTGTTCGTTATGAAGCCATAAAATAACGTGCTTGTGTGCAGGTGCGAGGCGTCCAAAGTGAAGATTTAAGTGACGTGTTGTGGAGAGACCAGAATGAGGTGAGCAAACATAATAAGGAGGTTTTTGTAAATAATCGGGAGGAGCAGTACTGTTAACGTTCAACTTTAAAACACCACTCATTTTCCATCAGCCTCTTTTCTAAAAACTAGCTGATTTGCTTAGTTTATTAACTGAAATACAACAGAGCCTTTCTACAGCAGGTGGAGAGGAGTGTGAAATTTCTAGAAATTTGAGTTTCAGAAGCAGATCAGTTCTTAATAACAGGATATTTTACATCATCATCTACTGTATGAGGCAAGAGACTGTATCTTAAATCTGTACTGTTATCTTTTCTCCCAATAATCTACATCAGGGGTAGGCAAAACTGGTAATTGAGGGCCACTATCCTGCATGTTTTATTTGTTTCCCTGCTCCAACACACCTGATTCAGTGGTTAAATGACCCTTTTCATGTTCTGCAGAAGCCTGTTAATTCAAATCAGGTGTGTTGGAGCAGAGAAACAAGTAAAACATGCAGGATAGTGGCACTTGAGAACCAGGGTTGCTTACCCCTGATCTAAATTATTTGAAAAAGTGAAAAAAAAAAAATCTGAATCTCAAAGAATAGTTTTGCAGGTTTTATTGCACAAAAGACTGAAGTTTCATCAGTTGTGTCCTCAGAGTCAAGCTAAATGACCTCTTTGTGTTGTATAGCATTTGGGATGTTAAAGAAATGGGAAATAAAAATGAGCTTTTTACAGAAATTTTCCTGCAGTTGTGCCTGGAGCTACTGAGCTCCTGCTAGTTTAATGTGCTGACTGAAGGCAGGGAAGAGCAGAACCCTGGCCATAATCACTGATGGTATTTATGGCTGTAGCTGTGTAACACCGTACTAGGAAAAAAGGTAAAATAGAGTCAGAACCTTAGAATTTCTGAAACATTTCTCTCTGTGAACAAAAAAAGAAACATTGCTACTACAGGTATTCATCAATACTTGTTCAATTTAAAGACAAGTACTGTGCTATTACCACAGACGTTATGAAGTTACATCCTGGGACAAAATATATCAACAATGCAGTAAAAGCAAATAATGCTGTATTCCTTATAGCACTGTATTTCCAATTGTTACTCCTGTTATTAACCAAATACTGTGTTTCTCCACAGGAGCAAGTCCAGAACATTTTCAAAAGAGTAGGTTCTCATTTGCAGTTTGTAAAATATTTCAGTTTGATAGCTGATAAATCACAGCTCATCAATGTTCTCCTTCTCCCCAGTTTTTGTTTCATTACTCCAAAGCACGCAACTCAGTTGGAGCTGTTCAACAAGAGGTGAGCGAAGAACCACAAGAGTGTTGATTTTTATATACTTCCTGTTGAAAAAACAGTTTTCAGTAGCTGTAATGTTTTAACTGCTATTAAACTGTACACAGTTAATTTCATAAAACAAAACAACTCAATAACAGAGTAATTTTTCTCCTTTTCATTCAGTCTCACTCAGTTCACCCTCTGATGCGACTTTCACCCAAGTTATCCCAGAGGAGAAAGAAAAAAGTGCTGCTTCTGGTGAGGAAATATTAAATACTTCATCTCTACAAGTCAGTTACTGACCAGGAGACTAAATCCAATCACAAAACCTACATGAATGTCAGTGTGTAGAAGGAGGGTAGCCATCACTGCAGGCACCTGACGGAGTTTCTGATTTGAAGGCTGCAAAGTTTCCTGATAAGGTTTCTTCTTTCTGTCAGATTTAGAGCTGTGGGTCCAACTCTGTCGACTGGTAAGCACGAAAAAAGAGAGCATGTTCTCACAGATTATATCAAGTTTTTGATGGGCGAGTTTGACCATGTTGAAGTGGGGTTCTTTGGAAATGTTATAAACATCTTACCTGTTGTAGATAGCTCTTTGAATTTGAACGGCCTCCGTTTGGAGAAACAGTTTCATTCTGACCAGATTAAAAAGCTAAAGGCCACCAATATAGAAAAGATGGACGAAGTGTCTCCGCACCCTCTCTTCGTTCAACATTGGAGCCAGCAGGATAAGGTATATAGGTGCTGCCATGTTGTATTTTTTTTAATTAGTCTGTACAGTATGCACGAGGGGCTGTAAGCCCCGCCTACTCCTCCTGAACACTATCAGGATGTTTTTTAGTTGTCAAATATCTTGTAACTCACCGTAGCAGAAATCTGAATATTTGAATATACAGCACTGAGGTGAGAACTACATTAACCAACAGAAGTCAACACCTAGAAAAAAATACTATTACAAGTGTATTTTTATTTTTTAGACATGCAAATGTCCCAGTTGTTTACATGGACCTAAACAGGAGGCCCTCATGTTGATCTGGCTTCAACTTCCACATTATGTTCCCGTGTTAAGTTTTGAAAATATGCCTATGGTTCATACACAGCAAAGGCCAGAGTAGATTGCTGCCATCTTAAATCAACTCCAATCTCCAAAATTTCATGCCAGAAAATGAAAACCCTCATTTATAAGCCTTTAACACCACCGTCAGTTTCACGTCACGTCAATATTCTGGCAGAAACATTGTGCCTTTCCTGCTGGAAGTGTCCCAGGCTGCACCAGAAGTGCTACGGTTAGCTGCTACTGTCAGCCTCTGTAAATAACCATAGACTGGAATGTGAAATTGATGGTGGAACAGCTATAAAACTTTAGAGATCATTTTAACCTGGCAGCATTCCTTTTTGGTCTTGTCCATGTTCTAACTAGCCATGAGCTCATCACTCCTTTTTAGAATTCAACTCGATTTCTCCAAACTGAGATTATTCATTAAAAGAGTTATCTCTGATAAGCAAGATATTGATTATATTCTTTCTACAGAGCTCCTTTAAACTCTCTGATATAAATAATGAATAAATGTGTAGCTGTAATAAAAACTACAAACAAGAAAAACAGTCTAGGAGCAGCCAGTTCATTCCAGCAACTCTTTGGTTATTTCAAACAAAACAAATCTAAATGAAACAATTATGCAATTTATTTACTTTAAAAAAATCTGTGTATTTCATTTAATTAGTGCAAGAAGTGAAGAGCAGAACATCAGTGTAAATCTCTCCTCTTTCATCAGTTACCCTCCAAACTAGTGGAAGTAGAAAACCAGGCACAGTCTCAAAAGCATTTGTTTCTCCCTGTAATGACTTAACCTTTTCAGCAAGAGAAGTAGTGGCCGAGTGATTAAAATGGAGCCCACATTAATCCCCTTAAACTTCATCACTGTTCGGGGTCGATCGACTTCTCACACTGTTTCTCTTTCTCTCTCTCTTTCTTCCTAATGAAACAGAAGATTCGAGATCTGCCAGAGGGGATGTTGTAAAAAGAAAGGGTAAAAAAAATCTAAAAAAGCAAGGAAATTACAGCTTTAAGGACAAGGAGAAGCCGCAAGCTCCGCCTCTGGACCAAGAAACAACCGACTCTAAGTGACTCACAGCATCTCTGCCTCGTCTCCCCAGCAGAAACAGTTTTTATTGTTAATAGAAATTAAATTACATGTAAAGATAAAAAAAAAAAGACCTGCACCGCTGCGGCAGCTGCGTGTCTTGATTGTGGTAACTGAATGTGACCTCTTACCGGAAAGAAATCTGGCATGCTGTTCTGCAAAACAAAACAAAACTGACCCAAGATATTAAAAAACATCTTCTAGGTGAATCCGTTGTGATCAGATGCTTTGTTTAAAGAAAAAAAATAAATAAATAAGACCATAAGGACTCTGAGTGTCGTGGCAAAGAGGTGAACTCACATTTAATTAAAACTGAATAAAATGTACATTTTTTGTGATTTCATTATCATATAATAAAAAGTCAAAATGTGTCTTTGATGATTCCATAAAGATATGGTTTATGGTTTATTTCAAATTACAAAAGAGGGACTTTTCGGGTGATTTTCTCCTTTGAAACGAACAGAAGGCTGGAGGAGTTCAACAGCTTCATAACGGTTTGACGCTCCCCAGCCGAGCTGCCTGCCTGTGTGCCTTTGAGCAGGACTGAGCTCCGCACAGTCGATTAAAGTGTGATGAACAAGAGGCCATCCTCTCTCTGTCCCTGCTCAGCTGTTTTCAGGTCTTCTGAACATTTCCACGTAGCAGCCTAGTGGACTCACTGACTGTGACAGACTTTTGCTTTGTTCTGGTTTAATCGTCCTCAGAGTCGCTGTCCTTTCGTGTAGGAAGTGAACTTCTGATTGATGACATGAGCTTGTCTTCGATTTGTTTCTTAGGGTTCTCTTCCAGGTCGGTCTTCACTGCCCCGGCTTCTGATAATCTCCACTCCAACTCTGAAACAGATGCACAAGTTACGGAAACAAAATCAACTGCATGTCAAACTGCAGCGTCCAAAACCACTTTAAATTAAATGCAACGCCTCTTTAAAGTATCAACAAAAAATACTTGATGACTGGTGATTATAACGTGGTAATAAAAGTGTTTAAAACAAACATCTACGAGGGTAAGACTAAAGTTGCGTCAAGCAACAAGAAGTGACCCCATCTGTCTGTGTGTGCGTTCTAAACTGAACGGTGCCCAACTGAGACGCCTCGAGCTCTGCTTAATTATCACTGAAGCAGAGAGTTAAAAGTTGTGTTTTTCTTCAGTCAACAAATCAGATCCTACCTTCAACTTTGAGGTTCATGCCCCCAAACACCAGAGGGCCGATGAACTGGGCCTTCATCTCCCCCTCGAAGTAGACGAAGATGGTGGGCAGGTTTCGGTCGGGGTAGTTGGGGATGCAGGTGGTGGAGATGGACTTCAGGAACTTGGTCTGAGGGAACTTCCTGGCCAGTGTGCTCAGGTGCTGGTTGATAAGGGTGCACAGAGGGATGCTGGGATGGGAGATGAGCAGAAAACAAATAGAACATCTTTCTTGATTATTTTGTCCATAAATTGATCTGGTGACTGAGTTTTAGGTGCAACAGTAAGAAGTGTTTCAAGAGCTCAGGTCATGAACCAATACGCCAACAAAGCTCAAGTTTTTATCTCGATATACAGCTTTTTTTTCCTTTTTGCAACTCAAATACATGGTTTAAAAGCTCACACACTCAAAATAATGAACTGTAAAGTCAACCTTAATGTCCAAATTGATTTTAACTGAGGTGAGTTTTTGATTAACTTTATGCAGACAGGTTCAAACACGTAACCATGCAGGAGAACCCACCCCTGCTTGTAGAGATGCAGCACCACCCAGATGCCCTCTCCGGCCTTGTTGACCTCCTTGATGTAGTCCTGACCAGAAATTTCCCCCATCTCCCCGAACACATTCTTCATCTGAGTTGCTTTCCACTCTGCAAGCCGCTTCTGTCTGGAAGGAGACGCAGATCATATCAGCCAACAAGTTCGAAGCATCAATGGTTGATTTCCTGAACTTAACTGTGTAAAAGAACTGCTGGCATCAGAATAATAAACATATATTTTAGAAAGAAAAACGTGGAAAATAGGGAGAATTTTGAATTTTTACGATAAGACAAATAGAAAACAATGAAGGATATAAATGAACGAAATGGAAAAGTTTATCAGAACCCAGGAGAAACATTTGATGGTCCAGCTTTTTAACTGCGTTATCAGCCACAGCACACGCAAACAGGTGTAATCAACTCTGGGACAAACCTCAGTTTTTCAAAAGCGTTCCACTTTCACTGCTTACCTGTACATCTCAATGGCAGCCTCATCATCCTCACCAAACTCATCTTCATTCTCCTCAAGTTCGTCCAGGGTCATGCTCTCGTAGGTCTTAACTGCACGGAGACAAAAGTGAGCGAATAGTTAAACGTTCTGGAAATAATACAACACTTATCTATTGGAAAGGGTTTTAAATAAACAAACCTGAACTGTTAAATTATTAAACACTATTTGAATAGTGCACAAATATTACATTAGTATATAGACAAGAAAATGGGACTAGAGTAATCCAATTTGTAATTAAACCTCTCTTACCAACAGACTGTTGCTGGAGGGCCACTTCCTCCTCTTCATCATCTTTAGGAGTCTCTTTGGGAGGAAGGATGCCTTTCTTCCTCAGGATATCATTCCACTCTGTGTCTTCATTTGGATCCTTGAGAAAAAACAAATCATAAATAGAATTACTGATCACTTGGGGTTCTATTACCTCTAGTAGGTTGTGTGTTTTTTGGTTTGTTTGTTTTTAAACAGGAGTAAAATGTCAATAACTAATGTAAATAAACCCTGATGTCATTGATTTAAAACTCAGTCATATGATCTCACATTTCAGTTTTCCAAACATCTTAGTGACTGTCTTCCTTTACTGATTACAGAAAGTGTTTTAGTAAGAATTTCAGGACGCTCTGATTTTATATTAGTTTTATTTTTTTAAGCTAAATTAGTTTGCAGTTTCTTGAAACAATGAATCATTTAATAAGGTGAAATCATACACAAAGTAAATAAACCTAAATAAGACGTTATGAGGAATTATAACTTCTCACTATTGCAGTGAAAATACTGAAGGTGTAACCACAGAAAATCTCAGATTAAACTAAAAGACATGAATGGACATGAACTGAAAACCAAATTATATGAAAATTACATTCTAATTTAATGAACAAAAGAAAGCTGAGTGAGTTTCTTAGTCATAATATAGTTAATTATAGTTTTCTCAGCAGCTTGTCATTGTTACTTCAGTAGCAAATATACTTCAAAATATGTATTCTGAAAGTTTTAACAAGTGGTGTTCATGATATATGTATCTCTGTCGGATTTTAGTTTTTTTTTTGTTTTGTTTTTTTGTAGAAGACTTGGCTACACATTTGTTGTTTAAGCTCTTAACACAGGTACCTTATTCAGAGACATAACCATTTGAAAAATCCCTTCTTTAACAAGCTTTAGAGCTGCTACACCCAGCTGCTGCTACTCACTGCTTAGTATCAAAAGTCCTATAAAATGTGAGAAATAATAAATACATGACACAACTATTCACCGATGTTTTATTGTTTCACGCATCAGCAGCAAACCAAAACGTTAAAAATAAATAACGCTGCTAATCCTACCTGCATTTTGGCAAATTAAAGAGACCCTTAAAATCACACCACTGCGCCTCTTCTCCGACACGGAAGCAGAAGGAACTCAGCGTTGGTGATTCCGGCGGAAACTAGAAACTGCAGGCTGAACGTTTAGTTCTTTCAGCCCTAAATAAATAAACCACTCCATATAAATAAAATTCCTCTGCTTTTTATAAAAGTTTTTTCTCTTATAAGAGGTGGTAGAAAATTTGTATTTAATGACTAAAGTAGTAGGAACCGCCGCCACCCAGGAACGACAATAATAACGGTGACACCAACTTCCTTTGAGGCTCAATATGACCATATAAGGAGTGGGAGCGCAGCATTCCATTTGTAGCTGGCTGAGAGCGGAACCAAACAGGTGCTGCCCTCGTCGACGCACCGTTTAAATGCGAAGTCTGTCTGGTAAATTTAACTCAGAAAAACACATAAAAATTTGAGTTAATGAAATACACTAAATACATTATTATTTCTTGTATATGACAAAGCTTTATATATGTAAGCAGTGTGCAAGCATGAACGTGTGGATGTTTAACTGTCTTCTGTTATTTTATTTTTTTTTTCAAATACTGTAGGATGTATGTAGGTGTGTGAATTTTCACATATTTTTACTCAGATAGCAAAATTTTCATTGTACTTTGTCCAATGGCAATGAAACCTTTCATTTTGTTGATTAATTTATTAGAATAAAATAAAAGCATTTTGAGTTTTTATTCGACTTTTTGATCATTTAAGGATATTTAAGCTTTGACAAGAAGGACAAACTTGTTTGCTAATTTAAATGCTTCTTTGTTTGAACAAATAATGTATCAGAGATCTGGTCCACTTGTGTAAGAAATGTGACTTTTAGACTGAGACAAACAGTAAATGCCCTCGTTTTTCTGACTCCTTTTATTGAAATGTCCAGATTTTTTATTGCCACATCAGTTTGTTACCTTCTGCTGGTCCTCTGCTCCAACCTTGCTCTTTGGTTTCAAGTGTTGTTCATCCAAAAGAATGCAGTTGAGTAATATTAGTTTTCTATAATGTTAGTAATAAAATGTGTTCAGACTTGAGATAATATTTAAAAACGAGTGTGTTCCTTAATTAGGATTTATTTGCTATCTGTATACTAACTGCTCAGTGTCTGCTGTTTGCACACAGAACAGTTCAAATTGTGACACTGTTTTAGTTTACTCTCCTATTAAGAGTTTTATTGATAAGATATGAGGTGTTCATGTGGAGTACAGGAAATCTGAAACATAGATTTATTTTGTTTTGGAACAAAATGTTATATTTTCATACGAGTTATTTTTTTGGGGGGGTGGCATGGTTTGACTAGATCTGTTTTTATTGTAATGTTTCTTCTGTTCTGAGATTCAGGACTATTAAGAAGGCATTTGGTACTACAGTCCAGGCCTTACAACACCTGCAGCACGAAGTCTGTCTGTTTATAATACAACTTCAGAGATACAGTTTATTAAATCAAATTTTCAGACATAATTGCTTATTTGCAGTTGCATTTAATGCTGATTATGATCCTGCAATACCTTGCAATATGAACTTTCACAAAAATTAAATGTTCTCATGTGAAACTGACGCCAGAAATGCTTTTAATATTATAACAATGTTTTTAACACAAAATCAGATAATAATAAAACCATTGTGTTTGAATGAACAAGCAAATTCTTTTGAAACATATAATGAGGCTCCAGGGGGAAGGGTAAGGGGTATTTGGTGAGTTGCAGTTTGCAGTTTGTGTCACCAGATGTCACTCTTTCCTACACAAAACAATAATAAGTACATCATTTTATTAGCTACACACAAAATAACAGACTAATGTTTAATAACTGAGATGTTTATGACACAGCAATAATTTATTTAATGTACAGACAAACTATTAAAGTGACTTTGTTTCACTTACTTTCATTAACTATAAATAAATCAGAAGTTTTTGCTGATAACAAGTTCTCTGGACTGTCACTTAATGATCACATGATGCTGTATGGCCACTTATGGTTAGGACATTTTGACAACATTATTTTGTGTATATATATTGGTTTACTCCTTTCAATATTATGTTTTACTGTGGTATTTCACCAGAAACACAGAGTTCATAACAAACTAATGTTAGTGGTGGTTAGCTTAATGGGAACCAGAATGCATCATTTTTGGTCCGTTTGTCAAGAAAACAGTGGAACGTCAACAGATATAAATTTCCATCAAAGATATGTATTCCTCCTGCTGCAGTCTGAACTTTTTAAAAGACAAGTTCAAAGATCAAGTGTCCTTGAGCATCAATTACAGCTTGACATCAACGTCTCATGCTGTCCACAAGTCGACTTATTGTCTGCTGAGGCGTGGCGTCCCACTCTTCTCGAAGAGTGGCCCTCAGGTCATTCAGTTTCTGGGGTACAGAGTTACGAGTCTCTATGGTGACTCCATGGGTTTTCTATGGGATTCAGGTACAGATGAAGTGCAGGACACTCCATTTGAGGTACCCCAGTCTCCAGTAGCCGTTCCCTAATGATAGGACCTCGATGAGCTGGGGCATTGTCTTCCATGAAGACGAAGTTAGGCCTGTGTTGTTAATGCAGAGGCACAATGACTGGATTAATGATGTTATTCAGGTAGTATGGGCTTGTCACTGTACCATTCACAAAGTGTAGGGCTGTTCTGTATTGACTAGACACATCTGAAACCTGCTGATGACACTCTGTGACTCTCTAAGCTCAGTGGCCAGCTCTGTGTGAGAACATCCTGTTTGATACCTCACAATGGCAAGGTGCTGTTGATTAATTGTTAAGTGTCATCTCAGTCTCATGATGTCTAAATGTGAACAGCATGATGAGGAGGACTGTTTAAATACCAGTTCTAATTGAACCAGGACATTTATTGGTCGATTCGTGGGTCAAACGCCTTTAAACTCCTTGTCAGAGAACAGCAAGTTGTGCAAAAAGTACCGAAACACTGAGCAGTCGGACATGTGCGTTTAAAAGTTTAGAGAAGGTCACATTAAGTTCACCTAGTGCATTTTAGGTTCACCCTGAAATTTCACCCAAAAGCTCAATTTCAAGTTTTGAAGTAGTATATATATATATATATATATATATATATATATATATATATATATATATATATATATATATATATATAGCCAAGATACTGCGCAGAACCCTCAAAGCCAAGATACTGCGCAGAACCCTCAATCTCCCTGGTGGAGCTTGAGGGTTCTGCGTAGAGGACCCGAGCTCAGAGGATGAAACAAACACCACCCGCGGAGGGTGAGAAGGGAATTTATATATATATATATATATATATATATATATATATATATATNTATATAGGGTTTCAACAGCTTGAGCACATCTGTATAGATTCATTTCTTTAAAAAGTTACTTTTAATTTTTTAGTTTCTCTTTGTTTTGCCTCAAAAATCTTTCCGTGCTGTACTGTTGTTACACAAAAAAGGTATGTTGAAACAAAACTCACTTTTTCATTTGGAGGAAAAAAAAACTAATTTCAATGAGTTTGTTTGAAGTCAGAGAGCCCCATTATGAAAAAAAAATACTCAGCAGAGTGGTTTATGCCAGGACTTTAAAACTAGTCTGTGTGGTTTGTTGCAGCTTTTCTGTGCTCCTAATATAACCCGTTTCCGTTGTGACTGATTAGTTTCAGTCTGATGATAAAGTACAGTGATTAGCACTAAATAATCAGCTGACTTAACCCGAGCTTAGAGGTGAGGTTTTTGTTTCAGACTCTGTCTTATTCCGTCCCATTATTAACCTCTCAATCAGTTAATCAACTTAATAAATTTATTTTGCACGGTGGCCTATTGCGTGTTTATTTTCACAAGCAGCTGATAAACCCGGAGTCGGCTGAACATCCAATGAGAGGAGGGACAGTAAATCTGAACCGGAAGTGGCGGAAGTGAAAGTTGGTGAAAAGTAGAAGATGAAAAAAAAAATAATAAAGAGGTCTCACTCTGTCGCTAGTTTTCACGGACCTCACACAAAAGCTTTCACTGCATGAAACTTTGATTTAAAAAACAACAACAACATTTTATTGTTTCCTAGTAGCTTATCGTTTTTGCTTCAGTTATGGGTTTGGAATCATTGGAATCATTTGTCCATTTACTGACACTTAGCCAAGACTGGGTTGCTCTCCCCTCACCCCAGATCAACTTCCAACTCATCTGGAGGGACTCTGAGGTGTTCCCAGGACAGCTGTGAGATAATCTCTTCAGTGAGTCCTGGGTATGCCTTGAGGTCTTCACCCAGTGGGACACGTCTGAAGCGCCTCTCTTAGAAAATGTCCAGAAGGCATCTTTACCAGATGCCCAAACTCTACAAGCGACAAGCTTCTCATTTTTTTTCCCTGAGAGCTCAGTCACTCTATGGAGGATGCTCATTTTATTCAAGATGTTGTTCTTTTGGTCCTAACTCACAATTCATAACCACAGATGAGGGTTAGAACGGGGTTGATCAGTAAATTGGGAGCTTTGCCTTTCGGCTCAGCTCTCTCCGTCTCTCTTCACCACAACAGACCTGCACAGTGTTTACACCACTGTCCACTCCATTCTACCCCTACTCATCAACAAGACCCTATATCTAAACTCCTCCACTGTGGCTCATTCCCAGCCTGGAGTTGACATTTCGCCCTTTTCCACCTGAGAACCATGATTTCAGGCTCGGTGGAGCAGCTGCAAACCACTTCAGTGCCAGCTGGAGGTCCTCACTCTAGTTGTAGACACCGAATGGCACTTAGCAGGGGGTGTCAAAACCCCATACTCCCAACGTGCCCCTCTCAGGACACCACGGGAAACGGTCATAAGCCTTCTCCAAGTTAACAAAATACATGAAAACTAATTGGACGAACATCCACGCATCCTCAAATTTCCTTCCAAAGGTAAAGAACCGGTCCAAAACTTTAGGACCAGGACAAAAACCACATGTCTCGCCTCACCCTGAATCTGAGGTCTGAGTAACAATCAGAAACTCCTCCCCAGCGCCCGGCATAGACTTTTCAGGTTGGTTCTACGGTTGTATCACATCCCCCGGTCTCCTGTTTTCAAAGAGAATGACTACCACACAGATCCTGTGAATGAATAAGTAAATAAAAGTGGGTTTAATTTCTGATGACGTTGCTGCGTTAATTCAACCGCCCATTTTTATTACTTTGTAGCCTTATAATGGATTGTGCGTAATAACATTTTTGCAGATATTTTATTCACCCAGAAATAAAATAATCTGACAGACAAATATTTGAATGTCTTAAAAAAATTGACTGCAAAGAAAAATTTTCAAATTCAAGATTCTTGATTGCCTAAAACTTTATTTTTTAATATTGTCAGGTTAAATTTAGTTTTATCCTCACAGTATTACAAAAATATTTAAATAATTTAACATTTTATTTATGTTGCTCATTGAATCAGAAAAGCTCAACTGCAAGCAGGCCGTCAGCTAAATTTCAAGCGCTAAATTCGACCGCGGAGTGAGCCATCAGTGTGCGCAGACGATCTTCGCCCGTGTGTACAGCCGCTGTAAATCGGGGTGAGGCAGCAGACGGGGCTGAGGTGGGGAAGTCCGAACCCTGCGGCTGTCAGGCGGCCGGGACAGTCATGGACAAAGCCGAAACGCCGCCGCTTTAGGTCCGAATAAAGCCGCTCCGAGCCGGAGGACGGGCGGGAGAAGCTCACACCTCCACCACCACCACCCCCACCACCCCCACCACCCTACCCCACCCGGCAGCAGAGAGCGCGACACACGGCGGAGGGCTCCCCTCCGGTTCCTCCCTGCTGGAAGAAATGTGGCTGAACCCGGAGGAAGTCCTGCTGAAAAACGCTCTGAAGCTCTGGGTGACCGAGAGGAGCAACGACTTTTTCCTGCTGCAGAGGAGAAGGGGCCACGGAGAGCCGACCAGCAGGATCACAGGTAAACAAAAACAGCCGAGGGTGGAGGTGGATGAAAACTCACACAGGTGAACCGGGAGCAGTCAGTGTGTTCACTTAAGACTGCACAGCTCAGAGCTGAGTCAAAGTTCATTCAAGCTTAGATTATTACAGCCTCATTATGGGCTACAGTCCTTGCGTGTTACTATGGAAAACCTGCCCTGAAACTGACCTTAGAACAGCTTTAACGCCACACGGAACTGGGGGCCTGAAGATGGTTCGCTTTCTTTGCTTAACTTGAAACAAATTAGTTTTATTTTCTTCACTCATTGATGTCTCGAGATCCCAGCATGCTAATCGGTTCAAACCTGCAGAGATCCTTTAAGCACTTCCCTTCAAACACAAACGTTAACCACAAAACCAACGTGTGAGATCTCACCACAGCACCTGCTTCAAATGTGGGAAGAAACCAACAACAACAACAACAACAACAACAAAAAAAGTTTTACATTAAAGGAAGTCCCAGAGAACAGGCAGCTCATGAAGCACTTCCCTGTTAAAACGGGGTTTTCTTCTGTTGGGTTGTTATCTGAAATCCTGGAGCAGATTTGCATCTTGTCTGCCTTGTGGTTTATTTTGGCAGGCCTTAAAGTGATAGTTGGGATTTTATTTATTTTTTTGTTTGGACGCGAGGTTATTGAAGTTGTTCTCAGTAGTCCATACATTAGTACAGTTTGTTTAGGTATTTGTTGCCATGGTATTA
>NC_051435.1:22762169-22830964 GCF_001649575.2 Kryptolebias marmoratus | reverse complement strand
TTTATTTTTACTCTGGTTTACTTTTCTATCAAATTGTTCCTCTGGTTGATTACATTTAACCTTAACTTAATATCCAGTAAACTGTTAGTGGTAGCACACTGTCTTTAGTTTAAGTAGATGTCTGTGTAAATAAAAAAACAAACAAACTTGAGACAGACTAGCTCCGCTCCTGAGAGAACGTCTTTCTCATTCTCAAATCTGAGGCAGTTTGCGTTGCCTGTCTGCAGCAGGTAAGACACTGACTGCTGATGACAACTCCACCTAAACCCTCACTTTAGAAACTCCAAACTGTTCCTTTTCAAGTCAAAACACGAGCCTGTGTCTGGTCATCGGCTCAGAGTGGACTGTGGCCTTTAAAGAGATACGGTCGAAAAATAAAATGTTTCAAACTTTAGGCAAAGGGAGGTGCTGCTGAGATATGTGGGATAAGAAAAACCAAATGCAAAGGTTAAGATGTTCCTGCTGGTTAACCAAGAGGAAACCCTGTTAATAGTGCACATATTATGGCCTCTTTTAAGGCAGTAAAGGTAGCTGACTTGAGTTTAAATACTCCGGCTTGTTTTTCATCAAAAGTAATGAAATGGCAGCAAAAATGTCCTTCTTAAATTTAAAATCTTCTCATCTTTCTTCATTTTGTAATGATTCTTTTAGGATAACTTGACTGTGAATAAGTAGTGATACTTAGAATACTGTTACTTAGATCGTAAACATATAAAAGCAGCACTTCTGTTTTCTAAATGTTCATATATGAACAGCTATAAAATATAAATGTGCAGTTAAGAAGCTTTCAAATGACGTATATTGAGTTCTTGTTCTCAAAGGAATAGTTCAGGCATTTTGAAACTAGGGTTCTGTGGAAAAGTTAGAAACAATATCTTACCTGTTGTAGATGGGGTTTGAATGGCCTCAGTTTGGGGCAATAGAGCTTAAATCTGAGAGGACTGACGAGTTAAATATTAGTCCGTTGGCTTGTCCGAATGCAGCGGAGCCCAAAGTGGCTGGCAGCCATCTTGAAAACAACTCTGATGCCCAAAATGTCTCAGCTGTTTTTTAAAAAAAAAAAAAGATCTTTACACTGTCATTAGTGTTTCCTTACACGGTTACGTACGTGCAGTTCTGTGGGCATTAACGAGCAGAGATAGTGGTGCAGCCTGGGACACGTCCTGCTCATCAGTCTGGTCAGAAATAAACTTTATTTCTCCAAACTGAGGCCGTTTCAAGACTTATCTACAACAGGTAAGATATTTATTGTTAATAACCTCTCCAAAGAACCTCATTTCAGTAAGTCTGAGCTATTCTTTTCAGCATGAAGCTTTAAAGGCATCATTGTGTGTGTGTTTTCACACAGAAATTCCTCCTAAAAACTCAGCTGAATCTGCTCTTTGTCTACTTCCTCTCACTGTCTTTTCATGGGACGGTAACAGGGTTTGTCACGAGCCATTTAAAGGTGGTTGTAGGTGGTTATTGTTGTCACACTGGGTTCACAGAGATTGTTTTAAAGATCTGACCAGGTGTTTGTCGCAGCTCTCCCTCGGCTGGGAGTTGCAGCCCATCAGTTTCCTCTGACTGATTTCCTTTCCGTGTTTTGTGTCGTACAGCAGACGATCCGAGCGGTTTGAATGTTGCGCTCTGTTCAAGTGTCATCGCCATGCTCTGTCCATTTCCTCGTAGAGAATTCAGAGCTGTCTCGTAAAACTGAAGAGCAGGGACTTTCTGCTTGTTTCTTTTTCTTTTTTTTTCCCCCTCTGTGTGTCTTTGTTCTCACTGTTCCCATGGCAGGAGGGGTCAAGGGTCAAGAGCTGTTATGTCGTTCATCACCACCTAATTCAGTGATCTACACTATAGTTTTCTGACCACAGAGGACAGACTTTTTTTTTTTTTCTTTTTAATCTTGCAGACCATGTGTAACTATTTAAAGTGTTCGCTGCTATTTTGGCTCGAAGGGTAAACTGAAATGCAGCGTGGTGTGAAAGGTGTGAAAGTGATGCACTTTCTGAGAAGAGTTGGACAACGAAACATCTGCAGTTTCTCAGCCTGTTTGTTTTGTTGGACTTTGTCCCTAGATCTGAAGGAGCTGTAATCTTATCTTTATGTCTCACAGTTTGATCAGCTGGGCCTTATCACATTCTGATATAAAGCAACAGAAAAGACTAGAGAAGCTGCATTTTTACTGAAAACGCAGTGAGAATGCTGAAATTTGGTGAAGAATGAATTACCTAAATTATTGACATTCAAACAGCAAATTTGTAGCTAAAATCTAAAATTAACAAAACTGTAGCTGAAGTGCACTATTATAAAAATTATAGCTAAAAGCTAAAATTAGCAGAACTGTTGCAAAATGCAAAAATTAGCGAAACCATAGCAAAAGGGTTTGTACACGCTAAGATGATAAGACTGTGGCTAAAAGCTTAAATTAGCAAAACCGTTAAAGGCCAACATTAGCAAAACCATAGAAAACACGGTCAAATTAGCAATACCGTAGGGAAATGCTAAAATGAGCAAAACAGTAGGTAAAATTGTAGCGAAAGGCTAACATTGTCAAAATTGTGGCTAAAAACTAACATAAGCATAATTGTAGCTTAAAAATAAAACTTGCAAAATTGTCGCTAATTTCTAAAAAAAGCATAACTATTATGAAAGCCTAATATTAGCAAAATCATAGCTAAAGACTATCATTTTACAAAATTGTAGCTAGAAGCTAACCTTAGCAAAATGGTAGTTAAAAGCTAAAATAAGCCAATTTAAAGCTAAAAGCTAAAGTAAATTAAGCAGTGGGTTAAAAGCTACAAACAAAACAGAAGGTAAAAGCAAAAATTAGTAAAACATTAGCAAAAAGTTAAATGTAGCAAAATAGTTGCTAAAAGCTAAAACTAGCTACGTTTCAGCTAAAAGTAGTAAGACCGTAACGGAAAGCTAAAAGGAGAATAAGAAGACAAAAAAAGCAAGCATGCTGAAGTGAATTTAGAGAAAACAATATGTTTTAAATAAATTGAAAAGATTTTATTGTATTACTGTAGCAAAAGTTTTTAGATAAAATTAAATAGTTTGAAAATGATAAAAGTCATAATGCACTATTCCCAACTGAGCTGCATGTTTTGATATATGACTGGTTAAAATAGTACATGGTGTGTAGAAACAGTTTGATCACAACTCAAGAGGAAAAAACAGTGGAGGGAATGCTGACTTCTACAACCTCAACATCTCCAGTCTTGAAAATGTCTGCAGACATTTTGTTCTCACAGTGGTGTCTTCTCACAATGTGAACTTTTTTTCTTGGGTTTCCTTTTCGGGGAGGTTTGTGGTGACAGACGGATGGGTTTATGTTGCCAGGCTGCTGAGTTTGCAGCGTTAGGAAGGTCAGTGGTAAATCTTAAGATCTGGTCTCCATTTTGGCTGAAAGCCAGCACTGCCTGCTGCTAAAAAAAAAAAAAAAAAACCCCACTTCTCTACTCTTCTCTCTCTCTCTTCTTCTCTTCTCTTCTCCCTGAGGAATTCATGTTAGTTTAAAAAAAAAAGATAAAATAAACACTGAGGTAGAAATGTGCCCACCTTCATCGTATGCAGTTAGAACTTTGAAACGCAGCAATGCCCACCGTGCAGCAGATAACACAGATCTAATAAGGCTGATTAGTGAAGCTAGATTACAATTTGCATGTTTCTATAAGGGTCCGCTGCTCTTTAACCTTTCAGGAACCTATTAGCAATTAAGCCCAAACACTTGTATAAAAAAGTATATCATTACTTTAATCCATCTTTGCTTATCTCTTCATTGCTGAGTGGCTACAGGTAAACCGAAGCACTGAAACAGCCAAAAGAACGAATGGCATTGGCAAGGGAGTTTCCAAAATGTCTAGAAACATTCTCTGAAGAGTCACAAAGTTGTCGCGGGTGTCTGAACCTAGTCTCACAACCTTAAGTACCACCGCCAAGGAGGTTCTGTTTTCAGTTGTGTCCGTTGGTTTGTTTGTCCGTTTGTTAGCAAAGATCAGGTAAAAACTAATGAACAGATTTGGATGAAAGTTTCAGGAAATGTTAGGGTTGTCACAAAAAACAATGTAATAAATTTTGGTGCTTATCCGGATCGCACTATTTTTTTAATCACGCTGTAGCCGTGGCAGAGGGCTTCTAGTTTTGAAGCTGTAGTTTTGGTCAATATATATGCAAATCCCTGCCATATTTTGAGCCAAATTTTGCTGTGCGTTTGTGCAAATATGTCATTAAGTGATTCCAAGCGACATTTTGTGTCTTGTCGCATAATTTTGTGTGTCCAACTGTTGAAGCCCAGTGAGAGACTACTTTTACTGCTTCGTGTGGATAACAGTAGTAGGTTGACTTCCATACTTCTTTGGTCCTTGGATAAATTATACCAGGACAAGAAGAGGGCCGCTCAGGCCAGGGTCAAAGTATTCTGTGAAGGAAATCAAAAGGTACTGCATTCTGACATTTCATGAAACAAAGTTGATACATGCTCATATTGTCATCTTTGGTGCATCCTATCTTCTGTTTTAGATCCGTAACTTATTCTAAACTGAAGTTTGGATGGTTCATATTTGTATCACCTTAAAGTTACCAGTCCCTTTTTACAGCATTTAAAATAGATCTACGATTGAGGACACAAAGCGATGAAGAGTTTCAGGTGATTTTCAGTTCTTTGTTTTTCTGGTAGCACTTTCTACGGTGTGCAGGGTTGTTGTTGTCACATAGTTTTATTTTTTAATTCTCCACACTTTTTATTACTGAGTGCAGAGACGTCTTTATAACGTGTGCTGAGAAAAGTTCATCTGTTGCTGTGAAATCTCAGTTCACTTGTCTGCATTTAATTTCTGACAGTACGAAACACGCAGAGCCTCACCAGGAGAGTCGTCACCGGCGGCGGCTGTGCAAATTAACTGCGGCTCGGGAAGATGAAACATTGACGATCACGGACCTTTGAGGTCCCGGAAAGGCCATTATTTCTTCATTTATCCACGTGCAGGCGGTCGGTTTTCTGTTTGTCTGACACTTCGGATGCATGAACCCGCTGAACTTTATCTGTGTTCAGGGGACGATTGGAATCTTTGGAACATCTGCAGAGCTGATTGCATGACAGTGCGTTTCATTTAATCTGATTGCAGACAGCTGGAGTTCAGCATTAAAGACGCTCTGATTGACAGCGTAAATTGTGCAATGAAGAGAGAGGAATTCCCTGACTCGATACATACTGTTTTTAAATCATGTTGGCTGTGTGTCTGAAGTACCAGTTTCTGCTACTCTGTGGCGTTTGCATTGCTTGCTTTTAAAATTGTACTTTGTTAGGAAATTTGCCTTTGCAGAGAGATGTTATTCCTTCACTTCTGTCCTTCAAACATTTCTGATGGAATAAAGGCTGATTTTGACTGAGCTTTAAAAGTCAAACTTCCTTCTTTTTCTGGACTATAAGGCACACTTAAAAGCCTTAAATTTTCTCAAAAAATGACTGCACTTTATAATCTGGAGCACCTTACATATATATATATATATATATATATATATATATATGTAAGAAGTCGTAATGTTTTAGTACGACTTTGGTAAACTACAAAGCCGCACCGCTTGCAGCATTAAAGCTCAGTTATAGTCGTGCTTTATAGCATCATGTAGGGCTCCGTGCACGGCGCGCGGATCTGAGCGAGTGGTGTTGGCGTTTATACTTGATGCTTACGTCGGTGCAGTATTCTTCCATGGGTTTTGAACCGTTTGATTATCTTTGTCATCTCTCATAGAGGGATCATATAATGATACAGGTGAACCAGCTCTGCTAGAGCAGCAAAATCGTCCATTTTGAAAGAAGCGCAGGAGGTGCACGTGCACGATAATGCACCTTATAGTCCGGTGCGCCTTATATATGACGAAAGTTAAAAAATGGACCATTCATTGACAGTGCGTCTTATAATCCAGGAGGTAATATTCACAGTGGGGCTCCAAAATCTGTGCCGGGCTGTCACTGATATGGTAAAATGAGCTCAAACGATGATACTTCCTCTACCGTGTTTCAAACAGGGGAAAAGGTTTTTATTTCAGAAAACAGCGTTTCATTTTCTTCAAACGCATTCAACCCATTTGTTCTGAGATCTGATCACTTTTTTTTAAGCTATAAAGTTCAGTTCAGCTTGGCCTTAATGGCTCCATAAAGCTCTTCTGCTGTGTCCATGTGATCTTTATCACTGCAGGCCGTTTCAAGTTTCCTCTTCAGCCACATGTATGCCAACAGCTACAGAGGTCCTTAAAGCTTTCCTGATTTAGGCCTCAAACAGATTGTTGTGAAGATTTCTGCTGTCATTTGAAAAAAAAAAACCATGAAATACAGTCAAAATTAAATATCATCTCATGATATACAGACACCTGACTTTGGTCACTGACTGATGTGTACAGCCACAGTTCGCAAAAAGTTGGGATATTGTAGAAAATGGAAATAAATGCAATGATTTACAAATCTCACAACCCCATTTTTTACTCACAGTGAAACATAGAAAACATATCAGATGTTTAAATTAATAAATTGTGTCTTTTTTTTTAAAAAAAAGGTAATTTTGAATTTGATGGCAGCAATGAAAATGAATATAAATATTTATTTTTCAGGTCTCCTGGTGGGGGCACTGGACACAGTGCTGGACTCCAACGCCAGGGTCACACCCTTCCGCATCCTGCTGCAGGTCCCTGGCTCCCAGGTCAGCTGGGTCATCGCCAGTGGTGAGTTAAAGCGACAAGTCTTTTGGTCTCTGTTCTCCTCCGGCTATCTGATGGCGTGGTTCTGGAGCAGTCCCTGCAGTTCAGATAGTCCTCTTTGCCTTTGTGTTCACCAGGAGCTGCCATAGAGGAGGTGAACAAGCACTGGGATTGGCTGGTCCACAACCTGCTTCACTCTCTGTCTGTGTTTGAGAACAAAGAAGATGCTGCCAGCTTTGTCAAAGGAAAAGTTAAGGTCTGGATCGTGTCAGTGCAAATGTAGATTCAGACACGTCAGGAGAGATGATTTAGTAGATTTAAAGAGGATGTAACACATTCATAGAGTCCAACTAAAACACTCTGTGTTTTTTTGCTTTGCTGTCTGAAGTTGTGACACGGATTGTGTCCTCTGCAGGGCCTTATAGCAGAGGATGCTCGAGGCCGCCAGGCCGCCCAGGAGGAGGATCCGGAAAAGTTCAGGGAGGCGCTCCTGAAGTTCGAACGGCACTTCAGCCTCCCTTCATCCGAGAAGCTGGTGACGTTCTACTCCTGCTGCTGCTGGAAGGGCCGGGTGCCTCGGCAGGGATTCCTCTACCTCAGCATCAACCACATGGCCTTCTACTCATTTCTGCTCGGGAAGGAAGGTCTGTACAACCCTGAGGGCTACGATTTACAACCTAAAGACTGAAAGCAAAGTCAAGGAGTCTTTAAACTTAATTTACTGGCATATACTTTTGAACCAGTGTGTAGTCGGTAACTTAAGTGTTTTGTGTTCCTTTTCTTTCTCCAGTGAAGTTTGTGATTCCCTGGGCAGAGGTAATGCAGCTGGAGCGGGTCTCCACCACTCTGATGACCGAAGCTATCCGGGTCACCACTCGACAACGGCAGAGGGAGTTCTCCATGTTCCTGAACCTGGACGAGACGTTTGGGGTCATTAGTCAGCTGGCTGACATCACCCTGAGGAGGCTGCTGGACAGCGAAGGCCTGGAGCTGGACCGAGTTCTGCAGCAGCCGGCACGGATCACCAAGAGGTCAGAGCTGCTTCTAGTGCATTTTTATCCAATTAAAGTGACTGCGTCGTCTTCAGTTCAGCTTCTGGTGTTTGGGACAAAAAAAGCACGACAGATGTTCAAACCCAGACTCTTTAGACCCTGATCAGCCAGGCAGCAAGTTATACTTTCATAAAGCTGAGTGGAAGCTTTCCTATTCTAGATAAAATAAAATAAAATAAAACTGTATTAAATGGGTTTTGAATCATGATCCAAAATTTATAGCAGCATACAAAGATTATTGTTGTTTTTGTTAGATTATTTATGAAACCCCAGGTGATGTCGGTGGTAGGAAACACATTTTTATCACCACAGTATTTTCACTTTTTTAAAATGTATTTATTTTTTAGACTTTCCATTAAACATGCCCTACATGAACGCTTACCACTTTAACTCGGAGCGTTCTTCCTCGGATTATTTTTGTGACGTTCACCTACTTCTGTCTCCGTAAAAACCACAGAACTGTAACAGGAAGTGGGGTCAGAAGTAAACTTCCTGATTTTCAGGACATTACAGATCTGTAACAGGGACAGCTTATCACAATACAGAACAATAGTTTTTTTTGTTCAGGGCTGTTTACATTATGGATGCTTTGTAAACTAGAAACAAAAGCGGAGCGAGAGAATTCTCAAATTCATAAATCGAAGGTTGAAAATAAGTTGTAAGTTAGTACAAAGATAAAACTAGAAAATGTTAAAATTGAGCCATTTTATTGAAACCAGATCTGCTCTTTTAATTTACGGTTTTAAGAAACTTTTGAAACAGCAGCGCGTTTACTGCTGTGCTTCAAGGCATGTTTCCGTCTTTCCTCTGTGGGAACTCTTCTGTAGGCAGGTCACTTCAGCAGTAAGACTTTTTGACCACAAAGCAATGATGCTGTAGGAACATAATACCTGTTAATTTGACAATAGCTCAATAATACCTTATTAAAGATGCAAGGCCTTTCCTAGGGGGGCAAAAAGGGGGTAAAAGAATCTGTATAGCAGTGTGCGGTACATTGTAAACCTGTAAAAATGTGTGGTTGTTTATTTGAGATTGCGCATACTTTTTGCACCTCCATAAAGGACCAAACTCTGAACTGAAATAAGGTGCAACTTCTTTTTTTATTGCAACTTTATCATTTGATGAAGACACTCATGAGTAACAGATGTTGACTTCTAAACTATTTGCCAAATACAGGTTATATGGGCCTTCTGTCTTTTTCCCTGGTGCGTCCGGTGGATGAGTCAGAAGACGAATGTTGTTGTTACGCTGCTCCATCTCAGTCTTATGAATCATTTAAGTCTAAATGAAAGTAGCATTCCCTGAAGGAGTCACCCACCTCATCGCAAGCCAGAGTTTTAGGTAAATGGCTTACACAACTTGTTAGCCCTCAGAGTATGTGTTGGGAATGACTCTTAACTACAACCACATTCAATTTTAGCTTATTATCTATAAAAATAACTTGTACTCATTTTTGTGCTTGTACGCTCACACATTTTTTGCCCACCTTTCATGGCAATTGGCGATTAAAAAGGCACCTAACTCAAGGGATGAAGCAGTGTTGTGTCTACCTATCAATGGACTAGTTTTAAATGTGATTTTTAGGCCCAGTCACACAAAAAATTTAACATACAAAAATGTCAATAATTACTGTTTTAAAAGCCTTCTAAAAATAATTTTATGCCTACAAGGTAATTTTGAAATGGCTATTATTTTAAAACTCCAACATTTTTCAGCCCAGTATGCAGTCTGAGCTTAAAACAAATTGAGGAAATCACATAAAGGGCAACAGACAGAAGCAGATGAACAGGAATTGAAATTCATGTTCTTAGCACACATAGGGGGAAAAAAAATCCCGCCAAGAACAGATCCAGAACCCGAGAGAACATCTGTCCTTTCAGATGATATTCATTTTTGACAT
Organism: Kryptolebias marmoratus; assembly: GCF_001649575.2. Lineage (NCBI taxonomy): Eukaryota > Metazoa > Chordata > Actinopteri > Cyprinodontiformes > Rivulidae > Kryptolebias > Kryptolebias marmoratus. Next base: position 22,821,328 of record NC_051435.1, on the reverse strand, counting down.
CTACCTCTCGGGGGAAATCACCTTATTGGTTTAAAAATACATTTTCTTCCGTCAAAACTGATATATTTTGCTTTTGGATGTTATGCAGCTAAAGCTGTAGGACCAAACTGTGTCTTTGAATAAAGAATAAAGCTTAAAGATACAATTTACAGACTTTACAGGGTTTAATGATGTATGAATCACTGTAGCGTGTATGTCTCTCTCTGTCTCCCTCCTACCTGCTGGAAGAATGAAATAACTGAAAAGAGGAACAAGAAATTTTGCATGCAGAGATAAACAGAGGTAACAGGAAACTGAAATAGACAAAAAAGAAGTGAAAAATTAACTTGTGTCTTGAATAAGGCACTGATTCTATATGTTAATGAATGTACTAAAGACTATAAATACATTGAGAAATACTTGTTCACAAACATAACTGGTTAACAATACAAAACAAGTGCTGTCTCAGTACAGAAGACAGTCTGTTAATCAGTCAGTCAGTCAGTCAACTAAATAGATAATCAGTTTAAGGCTGTTTCCAAAGATTAGAAAAAACCTTTCAGCAGATTCTAGTGGTTTCAAAACGTTTCCAAATCTGAAAATTTACAAACCACAATGTTTCTCAATAATTGTGTAAATGTTTGTTGGTTCCATATTCCATACCATTACACTTCACAGTATACTAAGTAGGACCCGGTATACAAATGTCAGAGAGGCCTTGACAAAAACATTAATGTTTGCAAAGACTTTTATAGATAATACAAAACATTTTGTCTCGATACTCTGTGAAAAGCTAAAAGTAAGGCTGGCTGTTTTGCGGTGTTTTCTGAAGAGTTCTCTGAGAATCTGAACCAACACGTTGCCTTGCCTTCATTCTCCTTTCTCTCTCCAGGATCCTGGAGGAGCAGGCATTAAGAGAATACGTCCTGGCTTTGTTTCGGCTCCCTCGTGCCGAGATGCTCCATGAGGTGGTGTCATGTTCGGTGTGGACGCCGCACGCCCGCTGCCATACAGCCGGAACCCTCTACACCACCGACAGTTATCTGTGTTTCTCCAGTCGAGAGGAAGGCAGCTGCATTCTGCTCATACCGCTGTCTGAGGTACGAAAGCTAATGATTTACAGCCTTGCTCAATGCAGTCAGGGAAGCAACAGAATCATCAAGACTTATAAACAAAAACTGACTGAAGATGTATATTTAGAAGTATTAAAGGTTAGTGGGTAAACAAAAAACAAATGGTAAGCGATGAATACAAATTAAGACAGAGGTAGTGCAATGATGGCAGGGTATACATAATTTACATATTTACTGAAGCACTGTGTAATTATGGTGGGTATACGGTACATAGTAACATTTTTACAGCAGCTGTGTGCGGGTATAAGTTTACTAGTGTTCATCTGTTAGAGATGAGCTGTTTATAAAGTGAAATTACAAATGGCAGGAATAATTTCCTGTAGCTTTCTCTGTGGAAGCAGAGCTGAGTGGGTCTGTTAAAACAGGAGCTTCGCTGCCTTTGTAGGGTGTCATGAATAAGATGGGACGGATTGTCCATGATGGAGAGCAGTTTGTTCGGTGACACCACGTTCCTCACTGACTCAAATGTCTCCAAGTTCTGTCTGATGATTTTTTTTCCTGATTTTTCTAACAAGTTTACTGAAGCTGCTGCATCCCTGGCTCTGATGCTGCTCCCCGAGCAGACCACAGTAGATGGCACCTGCAACCACAGACTGATTAAAAAAAAACCTCCATCTTCTTACTCCACACACTGAAGGGTCTGAGCTTCCTCAGAAAACAGTCTGTCCATCTCCTTCTTGTACACAGCATCAGAGTTAGTGCTCCAGTCCAGCCTGCTGTTCAGATGTACTCCCAAGTATTTGTATCCATCCACAACCTCCACTTCCTCCCCCAAGATGTTGATGGCTCTGGTTGTAGTTTTTTTTCATCCTAAAGTCGGCCACCATCTCATTTGTCTTGACCGTGTTCAGGAGGACCTATAAATATTCTAGTAAAGTGGTCTCGGATGGAATTTAATCAAAGGAGTGTAGTTTAATTTTTATTTAAAAATACAGTGAAAACACAAAAATTCAAATACACAGGTGAATTGGTTGACATTGCACTAGTAATTGTGAAAAAATGGATACAAATTCGGTGAGATATTCTGGGTTTATCAGAATTCATAACATTTTACAAAAAAAAACCACACACACTCCAAGTTCCAAGTGGTTTATTCTGCTAGTGTTTATTCTGCCAGTTTCAGGTTAAAGAGTAACACGTTCTGGTTTCATGTGGTTGAGAATGTTTGCGTTCTCACCATGCGAGTTAGTTTTTATGACGGAATCATAGAAAAACAAGTTAATCTTGCTTAAATTCAAACCACATCTGGTAAAAACTGACTATTTCTGTCACAATAATCAGTATGTTAACTTACTGCTTTAAAGATAAACACTTTGTTCCAGCAGTAATGATCGGACAGTTGGTGTAGTTCAAACCATCTTCATGAGCAAATTACAACAAATTTAATCCTGTCGCTTCCAGTCAGTGCTACTTTCTTTTCGGGTTGAAAATGAAAATCTTTGATTTTTAGTTCATATCTTTATCTATATTAATGTTTTGGCTACTTTAAAGTGGAGTTCTGGGGAGAACATATGAACAGTTATCATCTTACTTGTTGTAGATGGCTCTTAGACGAGTCTCAGTTTGGAGTAATGAAGGCTAATTCTGACCAGATCGGGAAACTGACGTCTCGTCTAAGCAGAGGCCAAGACCAAAGCAGATTGATGCTGCTGTTGATTTCACATTTCACACAGTTTCACAATTCACATAGAAATCTGTGGTTATTTGCAAACACAAACGGTAGCATAGAGATGATGATCCTCAGATACTTCTGGGAGGAATATCGTTATATTTCTGCCTAAATAAATGGAATGCAAAATTGACTGTGGTGTAAAAGCTTCTGAAATAGCATTCAATGAGTACAGTTAATCTTCTTATTTGAAGTGTCTGACTGCACCAGAAGTGCTAAAGCCAGCTGCTGCTGCTATTTGCGCTTACAAATAACCATAGTATTTTATCTAAATAACTATATTGACTAACTGATGGTGATGCAAAGACCCATGAAATAAAGTTTGCATGAACCGCTAAGAAAACATTCAGATTGAACCTGTACTTCACTTTAATCTTGGCTGCATTTGGATTAGTCTCACTCCAGTCAGAAGTAAATTAAAAGTCCAAACTGAGGTAGTTCAAGGACATATCTACAACAGAATATTAATTATTCGTAACTTTTACTCATAACCCCTCTCTCATAATGGCAAAAAATAACCCTTTAACATTGAAAAGCGGAGCCAGCTGCTCAGTCTGTTCAGTAATTGTGCATTCTGTTTTTCCCTCCACAGTGGAAAGCCTTTCCTCTGTTTTCTGTTGAAGCTTTGTCTTTAGACAGGTCTGATCTCTTCCACCCACTGAGTGTGCTCTGAAACTAAGACCCACTGTTTTAAACTTCAGCTCACTCCTTTACTCCCGCACCGTTGAAAATATTTGAAAAATTCCAGGCTGTCCATCTGCATCTATCATTTGTCAGAAAAGTGAAGTTTAAAAACAGGTTGATGCTGAAAAGCCAGATTATTGTTATCCATGTTGCTTTTGTAGAATTTCCATTTTAAAATCATTTTGTTATAAAACTTGAACCATTCAACCTCAGAAGCTTTACTCCACCCAGTACAAAGGGCCGCTGCTTCTCTTTGTATTCCAGGAAAGGGGCAGGAAAAGGTCGTCTTTTTCAAAGCTGTTGTCTGACCTGTGGAAAGTCTGACTGTGGTTTTTGAAATTAGGTGTTGTCCATAGAGAAGGCAGAGAGCACCAGCCCCCTTCCCAACCCGGTAATCGTGAGCGTGCGAACTAAAAAGGCCTTCCAGCTGATAGAACTGCAGGACAGAGATGAGCTGGTGGAGAACATGAACTCCAGGCTTCGGGCTCTGCAGTGGAAACAGTCCATGTTCCGCAGTAAGAAGGACAGCAGGAGCAGAAGTGTGGTAAGTTACTGGAGCAGAACCAGGAATATAAACGGGTTTTATTTCTGTTCGTTATAAAAACTAGATGTCTTCGCCTCATCAGGGCATTATTTCTGTGACAAGATGCACATCAACTCCTTTAATGGAAAATGTGAAGGACAGATGATAATGTTTTTGCCTGCATCTGTGTGTGGATTTGTCTGTTAACAAACTATGTCATGAACCACTGGAAAGATTTTAATGAAACTCTCAGAGTATTGGATGTACATCTAGAACTGATTAACTTTCGGAGTCGGCTCAAATCAAGGTGGACACAAAGCTAATCGACCTTGGCAAACACAAAAATGGCTACAACTCAGCCAGTTGTCCGAATACTGAGCTAAAATATGGTGTGGTAGTAGCTGAGAGTCAGTCCCAACTCCTACTCTGATTGCTAGCAGAGATTGAGCATAGCATTTTTCTTTCCAAGATCATTTTCCAACATAAGATGGTCTTTTAACATTAAAACTCTGTCAGAAAGGTGACGGATGATAAGATGATGCTAGAAGTTAAGCGTGCAAACGGAGCGAAAGAGTTTCAGTTATGCTGCATGAAGCATATGTTACATTTTATCATTGAACTTCAGATGCTACTGAAATTCAGACTTGACTACTTGAAACTTAAGTGATTTTTCTTTTTTCTTTATAAGTTTACAGAAAATGTACATGAATTTATTCACAGCCAACATCCATACCATAAAGAGCACTTTCTGGTAAACTTGTCTGTTTCTTAATGTCATTGTCATTAGAGCTCCCCAACACCCTACTACACTTTCTACTATGACACTGGGTTCTCTGATGAAGAGGAGATAGAGGAGCAGGTCCTGCGTAACACGGTCAACAGTGAAGCTCTCATGACGGCCTTCCACCAGAACCAGCCTGGAACTAATGGAAACAAAGTGGGTGGAGTCCAGTCTGGTTCAGCCTGAAATAAAGTCCTACTTACTAGTGTTGTAGAACCATAGTTTGAACTTTGTTCTTAAACTTTTCCAAACCTCAGCGCATTTATCAACGTTTCCACCTGTGAGTTTATCTGTGCTTGTTGTCAGAGCATGGAGACTGTGAAGGAGCGACTGTGGGAGGACCACTTCTCCGAGTTCGGCCGCAGCGTCCACATGTTTCGCACAGGGAAGATCCAGAAGCTGGTTGCCATGGGGATCCCAGAGTCACTGCGAGGCGAGCTGTGGATGACCTTTTCTGGTAAGAGGAAACTGTAAAAAAAGAGAAAAAAAATCTGACTTGAACACACTCTGATGAGAAGGTTCAGCACCCACAAAAAACTGTTCGATTTGGACATAATTTAGTCTCCATTCAGACCAGTGATGGGTTTGTAAATGATTTGATTTACAAGGAGCTGGCATGTCTAAAACAAACACCAGAGAGGATAAGTGATGGCCTCACGAGTTGAGTGAGGTGTTATCAGGCAATTGCCAGAGTGTCCAACAATCAGTCAAAAAAAGTGAGTGAAGGTCACCAGACAAGGCATGCCTCTCAGATGCATTATAGACAGCATTACAGTACTTGATGGAGTTTGATGCAGGTCAGATTCTGGGTTTGAATGAGGCCAGGTGGTCTTACTGGGCTGATCCCCAATATGTAAGACATACATATGTCACAGTACCTCCATGTTGGAACCAAAAAGTGCTCGAGGGCATCCATACAGGTTGTGAAGATTCTGGTCAACCATGACAGACCATGCCAATGGAGGCTCATCCTACTGTGATTTAAGAAATACGGAACCCAATAACATCTCTGCGTGACATCCAGACACAGGTAGTGGACTCGTTACAACACCATGCGTCATCCCACACCGAGTCTCAATAACCGGCATCAGCTGAACTACAGGCTTACTGTCCAACGCGTAGGCTCCCATTAACACCAGAGCAGAGATGCTGTGTTGGAGGTGGTGCTGTAGCTGGGAGGCATGGACTGATGTCAGGTCCTGTTGCATCACGTTCAACAATGAATTATCACAGATTGTGTGCACATTTGGTGGTGCTAAGGTGGGAGAACCAGTCATGCTGGTGTTGATGAGAGACACACCTACATTACTCCTGGCATCCTGGGCCATAAGGTATGTCTTCAGATCACCTCTGCACAGGATTCAGGGGACCCTGACTGCACAGCGCCATGTCCATGTGTCTTACCCCTCCTGAGATGCCACTCAGTCTTTAGACATGACGGAACCCGTCCAGACGCAGTACCTGAGTCTGTGGACTGCCTGGGTCATGTTGTAACCAACTAGGTATCCCTATTTAAGCTTGGACCTCAGGTTCCAGTGCCAAACTGCTGGATCTTGAGGCCCACGTCCATCAGCTGTGGGAATACAGCTGCTGATTATCTGATTAATGGCTGCTGACTCCATTCCACCTGGTGTCACTCAGAATTATTCCCATGTGCTGAAAGTTTATAATTCTCTGGTTTTGGATTGTTGTTGTTAAAGTTTGTGATCAATTTGGACCCACATTATTAAAGTCTGCGGCTTATGTTAGCTTTTTTTTTTTTTTTTTAAGAAGCAGAGAAACTGTTTGGTTGTGAGTCATAACAGACAAAAAGCATCGTCAGACTCATCGTCAGCGTGAGATTAGTTTCATCAAAGACTCATTTGATCTTGTTTTGGTCGGTGGGTTCATTCTGGGTTTGTGGTTGGTTCCTGCATTCGATCTCGGTTCCTTGTGTCACAGTCTGCAGTGAAGGAGAAACAGGTTTTTGGAACATAAAAACCGAAACTGAGTAAAAGTACTGGCTGTGTAGCTGAAACGGAGCCTGAAATAAAAAAATGGACTTTGCAATAATCATGTATTAGTTAGAATTTCTGATTAGCTCTTGGCAGTTTGTGAAAAACCACCTCGTGACTTAATGACCTGGAGAAGTAGCTTTAGTAGCCATAACTTTGTTATTATCTTCAGTGTGACCTTATCAGCCTCTCACATTGTTATGGAAGGAATTCTGATCCACTCTATAAAGAGTTGTTTAAAGTTTACAGATGCCACAGAAAACTGGCTTTTCTTTCCCAGTATACAGATTAAAAAATATATATTTTCTCACTCTAGAATGATGGACTGAGCTGTTTGGAAATGACCTTGAAGCCCAGATTGATGGGAGGCAACAGTTGAGCAGTTTGTTAACGCACACCTGAATGAGCCAGAGCGGCAAACAGCCAAAAGTCCTGCCATCATCGAGCTGCTCACCCTGGCTGATTATCAGTGAATTAGGTTCATTTCATTAACACCTGGCTGCTACTTAGTTTCATATTTCCCATACTTCCTCTACGAAGTAAGGACACACTTAGATTTGTGCACACTGCTTTTGCATTTCTGCTTCAGTTTTTATTTTCTTTTAAAAACTAATGACTAAGGTGTGTGAGGTTATGTGCTGTTTATCTGAGGTTGTATTTGCCTTATTTTATAACCTGATAGGAACCTTTTTTTTTTTTTACTGTTATAAAATACCTTAGAATTTCTTTTTACCATAATGGTATGCAGAGACTTGCCTAATTCCCGTTAAAACATAAGCACTAGCAAAGAGCATAATAATAAAGTGGCTATAATTTTTCCACACGTGACAACCCCCATCAGATGAAGTGAATCATTATGTATGATGACGCTCAGCAGTCTGTCCCACTCCTGATCATCTGTGTCTGCTTCACTCTGTAAAGTTGTGACTCAGAAATACATAACCTCTGAGCTGATCATTTTCATTACATTACCAGTGATGCATGTTCTATTTATTCCCAGGATGTATTTAAAGATAAGAAGTTCAGACGTTTGAAAATGCTTAATCTGAGCAATTGGATGTCAGAAATCCCACACCTGTTCTCATGTTTTTCAAATCTTTCTTAAAGGCGTGCAGAAGTGGGGTAGAATGCGGTGACTTCTATTTGTTGTTTATTTGTGTTTATGTTACGTTTGGTGCAGACGCCTCTTCTGAGCTGGAGTCCCACCAGGGTTACTACGCCAGTCTGGTGCAGAAATCCATGGGTCAAAGCAACCTGGCCACAGAGGAGATCGAGCGGGACCTGCACCGCTCCCTGCCGGACCATCCGGCTTTCCAAAACCCAACCGGCATCGCCGCTCTCAGGCGGGTCCTCACCGCGTATGCTCACCGCAACCCAAAGATCGGATACTGTCAGGTAAACGCCTCCCGAGTGTGACCGTTTCTCCATCCAGCTCCTGACCTATTTAGTGTGAACTTTCTCCCCCCCCCCTCTCGTCTCCCTCTGTCTCCAGTCCATGAACATCCTGGCGTCGGTCCTGCTGCTCTACGCCAAAGAAGAAGAAGCTTTCTGGCTGCTGGTGGCTGTTTGTGAGAGGATGCTGCCCGACTACTTTAACCGCAGAGTTATCGGTGAGAAAAGCATAAAAAATAAAGGACGAGAAACGATTTCAGTTTGCTCTTAAATTAGCTTCTCCTCATCTGAGCACACAAGATGTTATTGTTGCAATCATGTTCTCTAAGACGCTGCTTCTCACGCACCAAATTACTCGAAAGGTTTATTTTTGGTCACTAAATTCAGAACCTTTTTCCTGTGTTTCTCAAGCTGTTTATTTTAGATATGCCAGGTGCTTTTGAAACAATTTCCCCTTCCTTTTAATGTCCACCTGTTAGTGGGCGTCTTCCATCTTTAAACAGCAGTGATTGTTCTCCTTGAATCAGTTTGTGCAGCAATGATTGGACACTTAATAATGAGTGCTCATTTTTACCTTCCTATTAGTTTCCCCGATAGTTTGTCCAAGAGACAAAACAACAAGTCCATCGTGATAATAACGTGTAATAATCTGTCTGTGTAGCGAGTGAAGGAGAATATTCATCACTGTTAATAGTTTGTGGGAGACATTAAGGTCTACAGGACAGTATGTAGTGTTGAGGTGTGGGTGTGCATTCAGTATTTTGTCTATTAAAGTGATAAACTGTAACATAAATGGTTTTACAGCAGACAGAAAAAGGGGAAAGTCTATTTTTTGCTGCCATCTAGTGGTTCAAATCGTTAAAATAAGCATAACAAAAAGCTCCAAAAGCTTAGATTCCTTTTGGAAAACTTAAAACAATAGTTTTATTTTCTGCAGCCAGTTTGTTCTTTTATATCGCAATCATATATAGATAGTTGCAGGTAACCTGTAGTATTTCTGGTCTTATTTAGAGATTTCTGTGCATGAGAGCTGCCTGTATCAGCCTCTTGTCACCTCTGACTCAGTCGCTTCCTCCCACAGGAGCTCAGGTGGACCAGTCTGTGTTCGAGGAGCTGATCCGAGAACGTCTACCCGAGCTGGCTGAGCAGGTCCCGGACCTCTCCACCCTCTCCTCCGTCTCTCTCTCTTGGTTCCTCACCCTCTTCCTCAGCGTCCTGCCCTTCTCCAGCGCCGTCTGTGTGGTCGACTGCTTCTTCTTCCAGGGAATCAAAGCCATCTTCCAGCTGGGCCTGGCTGTGCTGGAGGCCAACGCTGCACAGCTGTCTGCGTGCACAGATGATGGACAGGCGCTCATGATTCTCACCGGGTAGGGGTGTGTGTGTGTGCGTGCGTGCACCCTGTGTATGTGTTGTGCTATCCTCCACTCATGGATGATTCTCACCATTAACAGCCAGTTCCTACAGCTTTTTCTGACTCTGCCATCAGCCAGTTGGGTGCAGACTGCCCTGATGGACGTATAAGTTGCAAACTTCTGCTTCAGTTGACAGATGGAGGTGACATGAAGATTAGAAGGAGTTTAATGTTTCCTCCAGACATGCTACAGAAACAGCTCCTCTTTACTTCTCTGTGTTAGCTCAAATGGTGCAAATTAAAATGCATTTGTGAACTCTTTCTCATTCTCCCTAATAAGTGATAGAACGACCATTAAATGGATCTATGAGTCTTCAAACACAAAGGAGCGTTCTGACCCCTGATCACAGCCCTGATATGAATGAGAAGCCTTAAATTCAAAGTGTTGTACTTCAGATAATTTCACGTCATTGTATCAACACTTTGCAAAAACTGAAATCATGGCAAAACACAGAATGTTTTTTTATTATTACAAAAGAAAACAATTGATCGAACAAACTCCAGAAGTGGAAATCAAAGAACTGATTATTTTGATATTTTATTTTTATTTATTTTTTCATTGTTTACTGTATTTATTTTGCAGTTTCACATGAGTTTCGAACAGTTCGAAACTCTATCTATCTATCCATCTATCCATCCATCGGGTACTCCGGTTTCCCCCACATAGTTCAAATTCAAACCAATTGGTCATTCACTGGTCACTTCACTTACATTGAAAAATAAGTAAAAGAAAAAAAAATTCACCCTCGTGAATCGCCACCTTATCGCGGTGGGGGTGTTTGCGTGTCCCAGCGGTCCCAGAAGCCATGATGTTGGGACTGGGTGAGGGGCCAGACTAAGAGCGATTCAGCAACCCTTCAAAAGATTTATTGATTCTCCTTTATAACTCTGTGTGTGTGTATGATTTATTTATCTTAATGTGTCGGATTGTCATTCATGTTTTAGAGTTCCATGATTGAAAGTGTCTGACTTAGTTTTTGTCTTTCAGTCACATAAAAAGGATTGACTTTGAGCTCCTCACTGTGTCCTCTCCAGTTTTCTGGACCAGGTTGGCAATGAGGAGTCTCCTTGTGTTGCATCCTCGTCGCCTCCAGAGGAAAACAGCTGCAGCGACTTTACTCTTCCTGCTGTGGGCCAGATAAACATCACTGCCCTCATCAGTGAGTCCTTTGAGGTGAGACTATCATGATTCTGCTGGAGGCTGACATTGGCTTAAAACAATGTTTTTTCAGTTTAATATTTTCTTGCATTAAATAACTAGATGAATTCATTTCGTTTAATGAAAGTAGACTTATTTAAAGGAATACATGTCACCCACTGCTTTGCATCCCAAAGTTTAAACAAAGATCTTGTGTAATCAGTTAGAGCTCAAGGTGTGAATGACTCTCAGCTACAATTAAACCAAATTTTAGCTCGGTGTCTGTAAATCTGACTGATTTATAGCTATTTTTGTGTTCACTAAGGTTGATTAACTGTGGCAGCCATCTTGAATCAGGGTGACTCTGCCCACCTTTCATGGTGGCAGGCGATAATTAGTGGGGTGTCTTTAATTCCCATATAGAAAACCGTGTTTCTGTGTTCTTCCGTTTAAAATGATCCTTCTTTGTATGCTCTCTCTTGTCAGAAATTCAGAGACCTGACCGTGCGGCAGATCGAGCGTCTCCGCTGTCTGCACAGAATCCAAGTCCTGCAGGCCCACGAAGACACCATCAAAGAAAACGCTGTGAGCAGAAAAAAAACAACAACCATCAAATCATTTCAAGCAGATGTGGTGGGGTTCATTCCTTATGCATCAGACAGGTGCAGAAACTGGGTCTGTGGAGCGCAGGACCATGTTGCTACACAAACATTTAATTCTTAAAGATTTCTACAGATGCTTGAAATTATTTCATGATATTAACTGTAGATGATGGGATATTCAAAGTCTTCCTAATTTTGATTGGTGAACCTCTGCCCATCTTTACTTCTGAGAGACTCAGCCTCTAAAATGCTCTTTTTATACCCAGTCCTCTTACTGACCTGTTGCTAATTAACCTAATTAGTTGCAAAATGCTCCTCCTGCTGTTTCTTATTCCTACCACTTGTAGGCTTTTTTTGCTCCTGTTCCAACGTTTTAGACATGTGGTGCTGCCATTATATTCAAAATAACTTTCTTTTTTTCAAAGAACAGTAGTTTTTAGTTGAAACATTTGTTTTTACTATTGTATTTTTCTATTTTTCCATTCCATTGTGTTTATAAGATTTGCAAATCATTGCTTTCTGTTTTTATTTATATTTTACATCGTGTCCCAGCTTTTTTGTTTTTTAGAATTGGTCTTGAAGTGACTGGTATTTTGACTGTTGTGTTGACTTTGTGCGTTTTTGTGTAGTTACGATTGGTGACCCCGGATGTCTCCATCTCTCATGAAGATCTCTCTGACATTTATGACCTCTTTAAGGTATCTTTCTTATTTTCTTTTTTTTTTTTTTTTACAAATAAGCGTGATATAGCTTTTCAGAACGCATGTTTGTAAGGAGGTTTTATCCACCGCTAACCCCCTCTGACCTCCCTCACTCAGACGGAGCACTTCATCAGTCTGTACTGGGGCGACAACAGCTCTGCAGCAGCGGCGGAAGCAGCAGCCTGGCAGTACAGCGATTCCAGCCGCTCCTTCGTGGAGCGCCAATACCGAGTGGACCGGCCCCAGTTTAAAAGCCTGTACGGGCTGCTGGCGCCGTGGCCCTCCGACCAACACGGCGACACGCTGGCCAACCGCACCTTCACCTTGCTGGACCAGGACTGCGACAACCTGGTCACCTTCAAAGAGTTTGCCAGCTGGCTGGGTAAGGAGGGGGAAGGGAGGGATCACAGCTGTTTTAAAGCAAAACAAGAACCAAAATGTCTCCTTTCTTCGTTTCCAGACACTTTGTACTGTGAAGAGCTGAATGAGAAAATAAGGCTGCTGTATCGCCTTCATATTCCTCCAGGTTAGTAACTGTAGATATACTAAAAGAAAATCAAAGTCATAGCTGTGGTTTGGACTGAAAGAGTTCTTCTTTTGTCCGCAGCTCTGACAGAGAACGAGGAAGACTCGTCTCTCAAGAGCCCCCTGCTGTCCACAAACAGACCTCTCTACGTTAATAAGGAGCCCTCAGGTCGGTCCAAACACTCAGTGGCAACACCAGGATGAAAGCTAGTAAAAGATGTACTGATTTCTAAAAGCAATAACCTGACAACTATGTGAAATATGTAATGTGAAAATATTTATTTTCATCTTTCGTGACAAATAGAAGACCTCATGTCAAGTATCACAACTTTAAACACAAAAAGGTTTTAGTTCTTTATTATTTCTTATTGTTTTTTTTTAATGAAATATTACTTATTATTGATTCAAAATACTTTGAGTTTAAAATTATTGTTTAACAAAAAAAAACATTTATTTTTGACAGAGATAACGTTTGCATCTTGTATTATTTGATCAGTTCAGCCCTTTAACAGTATAATAATCAAGATTTTCACTCTGTGAAGTACAAGCCCAAACCATGATTGATCCACCTCCATGCACAACAGCTGGAAAAGTGCTTTTATGGGGTTTTTTTTCTCCAAAGGTATTTTAAAGTTCTTGTTGCACGGGATATGTTTTCAGAAGCCTTTTGCAGTTCTTAAATTTTAAATCATCTTAAATTTTAATTTCATGTTGAGGATGCAGGAAGTGTCCTTTACAGATAAAAGATAGTTCAGGCATTTTGAAGTGTGATTAGATAGAAAGGTTGTAACTAATTAATATCTTACCTGTTGTAGATAGCTTTTTGAACGGCTCATTTCTCCAAAGAACTATTGTCGGGTCACGGTAACGGAACAGGTCTCACCTTTAACAAGTTAATCAGAGGAAAACTGCTGTTCCAGGGAGGGATGACGAAGTCCAAGATTACCAGGAGCAGCTGAAGCAGATGCTGCGGGATCTGACCAAAGAGAAGGAGAAGGATGTAGACAAGCCTCTGCCACTCATGAATCAGGTGCTCCTTTCTGTCACTATAAAGACTTAAAATGCACAGTTTGAGGAAAGTCGTTATGAGGATAAATTCACCCCCTCCTCGTCTCTTCTCTTGCAGCGAGAGTTCATCCAGTTATGTAAGACGCTCTACAGTATGTTCCACAACGACCCAGAGGAAAACGACCTCTTCCAGGCCATCGCTACGGTTACCAGTCTGGTGCTGCAGATTGGCGAGGCCAGTCACCGTGGGGAAACCAAGGGGTCAGAGGTCAGCGGCCAAGAGGAGGCGAAAGCAGCAGGACAGGCGCAGGGGGCCGCTGCAGAGAACGAGTGGACGGTCAGCTACGCTCAGATCCTGGCGTCACTGCTGACCGAGCAGGCCCTGGTGAACTTCTTCGAGAAGCCCGCAGAGCTGTCGGCAAAAATCTCCGAGGCCAAAAACAACCAGTACCAGCAGCGGGCGGGTTTGCTCAGTCTGCAGCAAAGGACCAGGTGACTCCAGTGGAATCAGTGAGCCACACCGGAGCCAAACGACTACAGGACATTGAAACCAGGAAGCCTGAATGTTATTAATAAAGTTTAAGGTGACTGCAGGTGTTTCAGGATTTCAGAGGTTTTCCAGAACACTTTGAGTCATTGATTCACTGCTTCAAAACATTTGAGTCCTCAGCTGGTTTTTAAGTTGTAATTATTTTCCTCTTAAATCACGATGATGCCTTCAGTTGTGAACATAATCAGTCACCACTTTCTGATCAGCCACTAAATTGTTTACAGACTGTGACTAATTATTTTATTATCCATTATAAGTCCTTGATTTCAGAAACTTTTCCTCGCTCCTTATTTCCAAACGGTTGCCTTGTTAGATTTGACCAAAAGACCTTAAAGAAGAAATTTTACAAGATAAAATGATTGTGTGTTAATTTTGTTTTTTTACTCGTTTCTTTAATATTAAATGTTTTCACATAATCACTATTCAAGTTGCTGTATTTTTATCAGATAAATATATTTTTAAGCTCACTTTAAAACCACCTGTTGTTTAAATAAAACAGGAGAAACTCCATCATGCAGTCTCTATTGGTAAACTGAGATGGAAAATTAAAATAATTTCATTTTTCAGCCCATTCCTTTATAAAACTGCTTCCTGTTTGGGACGGGTTGCTGTTTTGAACCTGCACGTACCAGGAGGACTTCATGTATGTAATTTGAGTCTGAGTTACACTTTATATTTGTGGATCAGCAGCAACGGGGGGACCCACTGGAGATGCAGCTGAGACGTTTAAAACCACCAAAGCAAAGTTGGTGTTGATGCTTAAAGGCAACCTCTCTGAAAATGGTGGCCTAGTATCTAAACGTGTTATTAATGTAAATTATGTGAGCTTTAGATTAAAATATGTTTATATGTTGTTATAGACACTTTCATATAAAATGCCAAACCAGTCTGGTCTCCAGCTGTAAGTTTTATATCTTTTTTTAACCAGAGTTTTATATGAAAATCTGACAGTTTACTATTCAAGCCATAGCAGTTTAGTAAAAGTTGGTTGTATGAAGGTTTAGAGCTGACCTAAAGTAAATCCAAGGTGAACATAGCCACTGTGTCTGAAGCCAACAGGGAAGTGTCTGAATGTACAATACCACTATTGACCACTAGGGGTTTCTTTAAACTTAGACTCGCACTTTTCAGGTGACAACTTTCCTTCCACTCCTTCTCATCTTTGTGCCAGGGACGTGCGGTCAGGGGAGGCAGATGAGGCAGAGCCTCCTCTGTCATCATGACAAGAAAAAAAAAATGATAACATAAAATGAATATTAATATTTGTCCACTGATCTTTATGTATGAGTAATTTTTAAACATTTTTATGGTCTAAATTGCATTTTTATAGTCAAAATTGCTGAAATTGCATATTTCCTGTTCAAATACGAGGGTGAAACGCGAGGTGCAGTAGCAGCGGGCCGAGCTTCACCTTTGATTGCGCAATCCATCACAAACTGGGTTGATACATGCAATTGGCCCGTGCCTGTTGCCGTATCGCTGCATGTTGCCAATATAATGGTTTATATACCCTGATTTTCCAGTCTGGCTAATGTCTTTAACCATTTATGTTTAATGTCTGTTAGTGACATATTTAGTTTTGCTGAGGGGACAAAACCGCGGTGAAAAGGCACAGGGTAAGGCATGGCAGTACTGCCGCACTGAAGGGGGCGCACGTGAGCCAACGGGAGCTTGTTGCTGCTGTCCTTTCACGCAGACGTGAGCAATGACTTCAATGACTTATATGGAGTCATAGTCATATATAAGTCATTGGTAAACACAGCTGCATTCAGCAGCTCTGGGCGGAGGAGAGGTGCGCCCTGAACGGTCCTATCTCTTGTACTGAAGAGGAGCTACTGCGCATGTACAACTTTTAACGAGAGTCTATGGACAAAGATTTTTGTGCCCCGGGGCGGAAATACATCACCAATTAGACAACGTCGAAGAACTAAACAACTTTACTTATCAATAACTATAAAATATTTATCGTACACAACTAAAAATATATATACATATATTTCGAAATATTTTTATTTTACTATTTAATTTTTTTTTTTTACGTCTTATTCAAGGTAATGTGAGTGGTGGGGCGGTGCCCTAGCGCCCTCTATTGGCCAGCCGCCACTGCTTCAGGGTAAGGCTTTGATGTCCCTAGTCTGATCGAGGTGTTGTGTCTTAGTTTTGTAGTCATCTTAAGTTGATTTACACTTTGTCTGGACCTTAATGTAAAACTGTTTTAAAAAATTATCTTTAAATTTCACACATTGTAATGCATTGTCTGTAGCTTCTGGGAGGGCTTGCACCTTTGTGCTTTTCTTCCATACTTATTTATTTTTTTACTCAATCATGTAAATGTTCATGTTCAGATCAAAGCTGTGGAGGACCAGTCGTCACTTAGTCTTCGAGGAACTTGGAGGCTGCTCAGGCCTCGACAGGACCACAACAAGGAGGCTGGTTAAGGCCCAGAGCCTGTTGAGAGTCAGAGGTCAGCGATCGGTCCGAGGTCACCTGAGGATCGGTGATGTTTGAAGAGGATCGGTGAGGAGGCAGCTGATGCAGCAGGAGTCAGGCGGCATGCAAAGTGGAGCAATCCTTAATGTTAAAAAAAAGTTGTTTCAACCGAAGTTTCTCTTTACAGTTTTCTCTTGCTTTATCTTATGTCTGCTGGACTTACAGAAACTCTGAGCAAAAATGTTTTTTTTGAGGTTATAAAAATGAGGTGAAGACAACATGAGGAGGAAAAGGGTCTTCACACGACAGACGCAAAAAACAACTGACTTGAAGTTCTCCACCAAGGCTTTCTCAGTTTGCTCTCAAACTTTGTTCGACAACGACAACATTCAGACCCTTGGAGCTACAGAAAGATTTGATCTTACCATGTCCAAAGATTTTTACACTCACAACTGAGCACAGTTCTCATGGAAGATAACAAGAGAACGTTTGTTAAAACACATAATACCTTTCATATTACCGTAAACATTTGCACATTAATAATGATATTCAATCATTTCTCATATTTCAGCAGCTTAGTGATCAAATAAACTGAATCATGTTTTTCTTCACAAGCCTTAAGAAAGCATGTAAACAATCTGTGATTAACTGATTAGATGTCCACAAGTGTCCCAAACAATCAAGATTAACTCAGGTCAGAATGAGATTCTCAGAGACGAGTCAGTGAAAGATGACAGGAGGTCAGAGGTCATAAAAAAAGGTGTGACTCTTCATACTACACTGACCTTTGACCTTTGTCACCCAGTAGTTATTACAACGCAAACACACAACGACGACAAACCACTTCTTTATCATAGTATCATAGAATTTATTAGTCAGGTATCAATGATTAAATTTAACGATTCTCACTTCTGTCAACTATTTGCACAAAAAATACAAGCTGTCCTGGAAACTGAGCTGTCTGACTTTCAGATTCACCCGCAGGTAAATTTATTATAAATTATAAAAACACCAAAACATTGATGTTTTCAGTTCATTGATCAACTATTTAACTCATATGTGGAATTAGTTCCAACTTCTTTCTGTTGTTTGATTTTTGTCCAAATGACTCTTTCCTCAAACAAATGTTATATTTTATATTACAGAGCTTCAACTCTTTGACCTGAATTCATTTGTCGTCCTTTTCTATCATCTAGTGTTTGATTGGTGTTACTGCAGATAAAAATATACCAGGAGATTCTGCCATAAAGAGTTTTTAAACATCTCAGAGCACTAAGAGTTGTTCTGTTGAGACGTTAGATGTTTGTGGAGGAAGATGCAGAGAGGTTGCAAAGTTTACCAATTACGGAAGAGGAAGGGTGGCAAGGGTTATGTTCGTGTGTTAAGTTGTTCTTGCCAAGAACTTCTTAGAATAATGTGTGAAAACAGGGTGTTCGTTCTAGATGGAGTGTGTTAGGTCTGGGGCGAGCTGACCCAGCTGTCCAGGCTGGTTTCCTGTAAGTGTCGTAAGTGTTATGTAATTGGTCAAAAATATGCAATACACACCAATGTATTTTGTCTATATAAATACACCCAAAACTCAAAGATACTTTGAGATTTCTGGGGTATTTCTGAAGATGATGAGTTGTGTCAATAAATCCCCCATGTATTGGCTGAAATGAGAAACGAGTCCCTGTCTATCATTTCATGTGAGAACGACCTTTTTTTCACCAACATATTCTGTCCTCAGAATCATCAGATTGAATCTACTGTTTGCTTTGAAACATTACACACAATCTGTTCATTTGTTGATTGTTGAAGTTTCAGTCAGTAGCCCTAGTATGAATGGCTCTTTATATATACAGGACCTGCTTCAAGTTCTTGGAATAATCGGCTGACATTTAATGCAAAAGTTGTAGATCTTTTTGTTCCAAGTTGTCCATGTCCAAAATGAAAGTTTGAAAACCTTCAGAAAGTCTGTAAAATGTTGATCAGCTTCACTTTAACAGATTACAAGAAAAGTCTGAGTTCTTGGAAGGAAAATGAAAATATTTATTTGATTAAATGATAATAATCAGGATAGCAACAATGGTAAATACAGAACAACACTATTAATCAAACTGAACAAAGATTTAAATTGTAAATTTCAAGAGAACATTTGAAACTAACATCATTCTCTGTCATCAGAAACTAAAATATGTCAGTGTAACTAGAGGTTTGTATCATAGTTTGATTTTCACATGTCAGGATGAGAACAAATGTCAGTCATTTCATTCTGCTTTTTGGGATTTTTAATCATGTCCAAGATATTTTCTCCAATTTATTGATCCATACCAATA
The DNA here is from genome assembly GCF_001649575.2 of Kryptolebias marmoratus. NCBI lineage: Eukaryota > Metazoa > Chordata > Actinopteri > Cyprinodontiformes > Rivulidae > Kryptolebias > Kryptolebias marmoratus. The sequence continues at coordinate 22,802,490 of NC_051435.1, read as the reverse complement.
TGGTCTTTATCTGTTAACCTCGTTTTATAATCAAATTCAGGAAATAACTGAATGTCATTGCTTCTAAAATGTTCAGGCTTCTAAAGATAACGAGACAAATAACAGCAAACAGAAATAAACCTGCCTTCAGTCTCAGTTTTTATTTAGTTTTAATGAACTCAGCAGTTGTTCCAGAGTCTACAACACGAACTCCAGCGTGGAGCGGCTGAGTGAATGTGGTCTGGACTCTGTGGAGGAGAGTCATGGTTTTAGAGACGCTGTAGAAAGACAGAACACCTGCTCTGTGGTCCAGGTACACTCCGACTCTGGAGGAACCAGGACCTGAGACTGGAGTACTGGCATTATTGTATCGAAATGCATAACGGCTGTCACAACGTAAGGCCCAGGATTTGTCATTGCATCCAAATCCACAATTATCTGGACCTCCTGCTCTGCTGTTATCCTTGTAGGCGACTGCAACAAAGACCACTATCCCGCTCCACTCCACCTCCCAGTAACAACGTCCGGTCAGACTCTCTCTGCTCAGAACCTGTTTATAAGTGAATCTGTCTGGATGATCAGGATAAGACTGTTGCTCTTTCATTAATGTTACTTTTCTGTTCTCCTCAGATAACAACAGATATTTGTTTGCTGTGTTTGGATCCAGAGTGATTTCTTGTGAAAATTGTAAGAATCCATTTCTGGTCTTTGGTTTTGGTTCTGACAGTAAAACGTCCGCTTCAGAGACTCTCAGTGAGATGTCTGTCCACATGTCCCTCAGGATGTCCTGCAGTTTGTCTCTGAGCTCCTCCACAGCTTCTGTCACGTCCTCAAAGTGTCTCCGAGGATGACTCTTGATGCTGGATGAGAGTGTAGGCTCACTGAGTGCTGACACTGAGGGGTAGTTGTGGAGAAACTGGTTGTGATCCTCTGTGTGTGAGAGCTGCTCCAGCTCGGCGTCTTTCCTCTTCAGCTCAGTGATCTCCTGCTCCAGCTTCTCCTGAAGCTCTTTGACTCGACTCACTTCAGTTTCCTGCTGGGATCTGAGCTGCTGCTTCACATCAGAGCTTCTTTTCTGGATGAGACGGATCAGCTGAGTGAAGGTCTTCTCACTGTCCTCCACTGTTTTATCAGCAGAGACATTGATGGCCTCCACCTCCTGTTGGAGCAGCTTCACATCTTTCTGTCGGTCCTGGATTCTCTGCTGGATTTGTTGTCGACTCGCCTCGAGCTCCTTCTGCTTCTCAGCTCTTCCTGCTGCAGCTGAGACTGTTTCATGTCCTTTATGTTCATCCATTAAGCAGAGATAACAGATACACTGCTGATCAGTATGACAGAAAATCTTCATCACCTCATCATGACGAGGGCAGATGTTCTCCTGGAGCTTCTTGGAGGGCTCCACCAGCTGGTGTTTCTTAAAGGCAGCAGATTCATAATGAAACTTAATGTGATTTTCACAATAAGAGGCCAAACAGTCCAGACAGGACTTGACAGCCTTCAGTTTCCTCTCAGTGCAGACATCACAGGACACATCTTCAGGTCCAGCTGGAACAGCATGGAGGTCATCATTCTTTAGCTCCTCCGCTAAAGATGCTAACATGGTGGTCTTCACCAGAACAGGCCTCGGTCTGAAAACCTTCCTGCACTGAGGACAGCTGTAGATTCTCCCCTGATCCTCTCCATCCCAGTGGGTTTCAACGCAGCTCCTACAGAAGCTGTGTCCACAGGGAATAGTTACCGGATCCTTCGGGAGATCCGAACAGATCGAACATGAAAAGTTATCTTGAGTCACCTTTCTTTTCTCCGCCATGTGTCCTCTCAGTTCCAAAGTCTCTGTGGGTTTTTTCCGCTTTTTACTGGAATGAAGTTAGAGCTCAGATCTACACATCATGTTGCCGCAGTTATTGTCGTTGGTTACACCCATCCTCCCATTTGTAGATCTAATGGGGAGGGGTCAAAAGAAACGGTAACAAATCGGGTCTTTTAGTGTTTTATAAGGCATTTAGCAAAGTTAAGCAGTTTCAGCTTCAAACTAATGCATTCCTGTAAAAGTGATCAGTTTGTTCTGATATAAAACACTAAAAGTTATATTTATTTGTCGTGTCGTGTTTTGATGTGACTCCGTATATTTTTTCCGCCGCTAGGTAGCTCTGTTGTCCAGCGTGACAGTTCACACCAATGACTTATATGGATATATGAGTGAGAGTCACGTGCACTGGAGCGAGCCGTTTATTTTTGTTTTGCTCCATCGGACTGCCAAAACGGTAATTGTAACGTTGTAACGTTGAAACGTTACAATTATTATTGTAACGTTTTTTCTTATCTTTTCTTTAATACTACAATGTGTGCGCGCGCGTGTGAGTGAGTGAGTGAGAGACAGAGACAGAGAGAGAGAGAGAGTGTGTGTGAAGAACGCTAATGAGATATGAAATAACCAGTAGCCAATTGAATAAGCTACCCTTTTGGGTTTATATATTTGTAAATCTGACTCTAAAGGAGTCAGTGCCTCACCAACCATGAACCTCTATGAAGTGCCACCAGGGACATATATCAGAATTACCTTCCATATACACATATGAAATTCAAGTCTTCCATATACTATACTGAAAACCTTGCATAAACACTAGTGAAAAGCTCTCACATAAACTAGTGAAATCATTTACCTCTTATATAACCTACTCAAAAGCTCTCATACAAAGTAGTGAGAACTGTTCATATAAACTGGTAAAAATACACACTAGTAAAAAGCTTTCATACACACTAGTAAAAAGCTTTCATACATACTAGTCAAATGTTTGTGGATTTCACTTGAAACGGAAGGCGTTTTATTAAACCGGAAGTTGTAGTTTTAAACAGAAGTCATTCTGTTTTGCTTCTGGTTCCTGCAGGAGGCTGCTGTGAGATTGACAGCTGTCAGTGCTTCATGAAGTGAGCAGGGCTTACGGCATGCTGAGAACAGGAACTGCAGAATGATTAATGCTTTCCGACATGTAGCCGCCACAGTCTCCAATAACACAGAAAAATCAGTAGATTTGTCGCTAGTCGCTTTAAAAAATGGCTAGACGGATCTGAAAACTCGCTCAATATAGCGACAAAGTGGCTAAGTTGGCTCCTATCGTGCTCCAGCCTGTGCGGAAATCATTGCGCTGCCCATTGGTTCCTCTTCAAAAAAAATAAATTAAAGGGCGTGTGCGAGTGTATTTTTTTTTAGCCTGAGAAATACAAAGTGTAGCGTGTGCACTTCATGAAATGCATGTCTCACGGTCAATGCGTGAAACTTGAGAGCCCTGTTCATACACACTAATGACATATTTGTGGATTTTAGTAGAAACAGGAAGAAGTTTTATTAAACCGGAAGTTGTAGTTTTAAACAGAAGTCAGTCTGGTTAGCTTTGTGCGTTTTGTGCAATTTTCGGCCGATATTTTACCAAATAATATAATCGATTATTGCTCAGCTACGCGCTGAACACCTCACACAATCAATGGAATTACTCAACTTTATTTTGGCTTCAACCCCTCCCCCCCCAAACAAAACAAAACAAAACAAAAACAAAAACAAACAAACAACGGTTTAATGTTCCGGTTCAATGACATTACTTCCTTCTCAACTGAAATCCACAAGTATTTCACTAGTGTGTATGAACACTTTTTACCAGTGTGTATGAAATCTTTTTACTACAGTTCTCACTACTTTGTATGAGAGCTTTTGAGTAGGTATATAAGAGGTAAATGAGAGGAAAAGTTATAAACAATATTTTACTTGTAAGCTCTTTGAACAACTTCAGTTTGTAAAAATAAAGGTCAAATCTTGACCATGCTGACGAGCTAACAGCTTGTTCGAGTGAAGCCAAGACCAAAGCCGATGGCTGCTGTCCTGAAACGGCTCAAATCTCAAAAGATTGTTTGTTTTTTTTCAAAACGCTGTTTTATAAATCCTTATACCACAGTCAGTGTGTTACCACAGTTATTCTGGCAGAAACATTCCTGTTGGAAGGCTGCTGCTGCTGTTTGCTCTTGAAAAAAACACGTAACAAAACTGACGGCGATGTAAAGGTTATTAAAATTCATCCACATGAACTGTTATAAAACTTTGGAGTCAACTCCAGTCTATTTTGATTTTAGATTTTAGCTCAATTATCCAGTCAGAATTAAACTTAATTGCTCCAAACTGAGGCTGAGTTATCTACAGTAGGTAAGATATGAATTTACTTTACTTTATGTTTTATTTAATTTAATTCATTTTTTACAGAACCCCACTTAAAAAAAAAAACTATCTGGACTATCAATTTACATTTCTTATTAATAATATTTTGGTGTTTAAAGTGAACTATACTATATTCTTAACACAACTCATTCACTCATATTTGGCCCAAGAATAATAGCTTTAAAAATCCTGTTTTTTTTTCAGTCCCTGAACTGCTCCAGGAGTGGTTCGGATCCACTCAGTGATGACCCAACACTAAGAGAGAAACGTACACGAGCAAATGTAGAAATAGGTAACAATGAAAAGGAGGAGGCAGAGTTCTGCAGGAGCTTGTGTGTTTTATTAGCTACTGATTTAAGGTTGAGGACGAGCCTTAGCCAGGACCTAAATAATCGGAAGAAACAAAACACACATTATATTAGTTAGTTAGCAGCCTTCCTTTAAAAGGAGGGAAGACTGAGGCTTGTCTCGTTTTACTCTTCAGGAGTGATTTGATCATGAAGGACATAGATGGTAACAGACTCCTTTTCTTTTAATCACTCTCATCTCCATTAGAAGGATAATTGGGGCTAATTGAGCCCAACCTTTTTTTAATTACTATAGCTTGGACAGAAATGGTTCATTAAATTATGGTATCAAATTGTTTCAATGTACAAAATAATGAGTGAGGTTGCTTGTTAGTGAGTCTTTTATGTGATGGAGACTAAGAACAGTTTCAACAATCTAAAATGGTCTGACATTCACGGTAGGCATGTTGTACTATTAGATGTTTTTCTGTCGTGTCCTGAAGTTTATGTCACATCCACAGGTAGCAGAGCAGCAGCAAATGAATGATCAAGACTTACCAACGAGAATCAAAACCACAAATAAATTACCGTTTAACAGCAAAAAGAAACTAACAACTACACATTGCACTAAGCCACAGAGTTGGAACAGCAGTCAGCTTGTCCTGTGGATGGGTCTCGCCCACTCTGGAGGGACGATGGGCGGGCTTTTGTCCTTAAACTGCTTCCACGTAGTTGGCCGGCAGCATGCCGGTCTTGCCGGTGCGCTGCACGGTGCCGTACATCCAGCCCTCGTCGATGGACTGCACGTTAACGATGACATCGCCGTCTTTGAATGACACCTCATCGCTGTCCGCTGCCGCGTAGTCGTACATGGCTCGCACAGTTTTCTAAAGAAGAGGAGAGGGAAAAAAAAATCACAAGATGCCTGAATTTGCCAGTTTGTTAAGTGAACACATTTATCAATAGAGAAGCTCGGTGAGTTCAGAGGTCACAGAAATGGCACATGTAAACTGATCTTTTGAAGTGAGGTTATGTGAAAAAGTTACAAACAATTCTTACTGTATCTTATGTAGACAGAACCAATTTTACTAATTAACAAGCATCTAGTTGCCAACGACTAGTCAGAGCGAGGTCAAGACCATGGTGGATTGCTGCCATCCTAAATTAACTTTAAATGCTAGTTTATAAACTTCAACACTGCTGTCAGTTTTGCATCAAAGAATTATTGTGGCACAAATATTATAAAAATCCTGGAGGAAGTACATCAGACTGAACTGGAAGTGCTACAGCTGCTGCTGCTGTTTGTGCCTGAAAATATTCAGAACTTTATGTAAATAAACATGAAATGCAAAACTGACAGGGATGTAAAGGTTTTTAAAATAACATGGATCGTTAAATGAAACGCTATAAAATCTTTGAGAGTGGAGCTGTTTTAAGTGGCACTAGTCTTCTGTGGTCTTGGCACCATAAACTAAGAGATATCTACAACAGGTAAGATATTTATTGCTCATAACCTTTTTACAGGATCCTACTTCAAAAGATCTGAACTATCCCTTTAATGTCTTTTTATAGCTCATTAGTGGCTTGAAGGGATCCTACAGGGGTCAGGGGGGATTTGTGACAGTCAGTTTGAACTGAGGAGGATTATTTTCAAGAACAACCCCTTTCAATTAATTAATTAACTCTTTTTTTTCTACTGAAGCCTTTAGGATTATTCTAACTTGGATGAGAAGGTGATCCAGGAGACGCTGTGTGTGTTACGGGTGTGTGTGTGTGTGTGTGTGTGGTACTAACTCCAGTGGTGGAGGGGTGTGAGGGGACTGAGGAGACTGTGGTCTGTTGGGTGGCCACGGATGATGACCTCTGCTGCACCTCCACAGTTTTAGTCTGCTGGTAACCTGCAGACGGTAAAAGTTGAACACAGGTAAGGCCTTATTACTGATCCCGTGGCATTTGATTGTATCAGACGTTTGGTAAATGAATAAATGATCTAATTCTGAAGTATTACCCATGCTGCTCGCCATGAAGCCGTTGCTGTAGAGGGACAGGTGGTGGTCAGCATCCTGGGACACCTCGGACTTCTCATCAGCCATGCCGCTCAGGGCGCTGGTGGAGCGGGAGTGCTCCTTACTACGGCGCTGTGCTTGTACTGTCAGAATGAGGTAAAAAAAAAAAAAAAGATTTCTTATCGACGGTCTCTACTAGAGAAGTTAAACCTGGATTTTTTCTAAGTTAACTGACTTGTTGACTATAAGAGACTGATTTCTGTCAGGTTGTACCACAGAGGTATCCCCAACATTCGGGAGTGAAATTTCATATTTATTTTTTACTTATATTTCCAAATTGATTATTCCTAATAAGGAAAGATATCATTTAGAGGTAAAGATTACAGAGAATTTAACCAGCAGCATTTTGCAAAACTTGGTGATGTGGAGCAGAGGCAAAAAAAAAAACTGGTTTCTGAAACGTCCCAAACTTTTATCATTTGAATTTTATGCATTCAAATATTTGAGCATAACGGCCAAACACCATGAAAAATACTGAGCATTTTCTCGACTGAACTAAGCCTTGGTTCTGACATTTGTTGATGAATGAATCCATACTGGTTTGTCTTGTTTGTTCGAGTTAAAGCTCACCTGACATCATGTGCAGACTCCTGGACTGAATGTTGTCCTCAGCAGGGTCGTAGTCAAACACAGAGCCGGGGTTTGTGCGCCACACGCGCAGATCTGAATGTTTAGAGTAAATCAGACAAAGAGTTACAGGCAGGAAATGCTGTCACAGAGAGACAAGAAGGTTTTCTGTCTGGTTTTAAAATACTAAATTTAATCATTAAGACATTTGTTTTGATTAAAAAAACACTCTTTATAAGGATAAACACTGTCAAATCAGTATTAATGGATATGGATAAGGCATTTTGGTTAATTCATAGCTGACATGTTTTAAACAAAGTAAGTTTAGTTTGATAAAGCAGAGCTGCGGCGCTTCCTGTGATCGTACCGGTGATGGTCTCCTGGTCGTGCTCTATGGCGCGCCTCCTCTCCATCTCCACCACGCGCCTCTGGATGCCACGGTAGCTGATGTCACTGAAGTCCTGCGTGTTCCTCTTCACGCGCTCCGTCACGGGGTCAGAGGTCGTGGGAGTGAAGCTGCCCTTGCTCTTCTCAAAGTCTTCGTGGTATTTCACCTAAAGAGGACAAGTCGACACCCAGGGTAAGTTGCTGCGTCAAAGAAAATACAAAACCTTTTTTTCTTTATTTGCTGCTGTCATGCAAAAATTAGGAGCTTAAACAACCAAAATATGAGCTATGCCTCAATACACTACAGCTACAAATGCGTTAGATTTTTAAAAAAAATTAAAATAGTCTCAGATTTGAGGCTGAATTATTGCTCCATGCCGCTAATTGCGAACTACACACCCCAGAAATGATCCTCTGGGTCTCCCTGACGCGCCTCATCTCAGGTGTGTCCAGAACGAAGGCGGCCTTGCCCTGCACCTGCCTACGGAAGCTGTCAGAGTACAGCACCTGGAGGGGACGGGTGGAAAGACGGGACGCACAATTAACGTCTGAAACTCTTAAATTCACAGCCACCATTCGGTAGCTGTTAGCACAAATAGAAACATTTAATCGAACACATAAAGCTGCCGGAGCATTAATGGGATGTGAGACAAATTAATTAGCAAGGAGACACTTTTTTTTAATCAACATTATTAAGAGGTCGAAGAGTTAATTGACACAAAGTTACATTACGGTCTTCAGAGGGAGAATGGCAGGGAAAAGATGACGTAGAGCGGTCTGAAGAACAGAAGAGGTTAGCAGCGGTGATGGGACGTCACAACTGGTGGGATTAAACAGAACTTTTTTTTTTTTTTTTTTGTAAAAGACTGCATTCAGGATAATTAATGAAATTAAGAAGAGCAGGGATCAGGTGAGTTAGGAAAAGGTTAACAAAAGGGAAAAAGGAAACTTTTCTCAGGAGGAACATGTTCTTGTAGCGGTTCGGAAGGTACCGAGCTAATGTTTTCTTGGTTCCTTTTGACTCGCTCCATCTCTGGAGTAAACACCACCGGAGTTCCCTTCACTGAACTGTCCTTATACAACACCTAGAGGACAGAAACACAGCGCCCCAAAGGGACAGTGAGACACTTTAACACCATCAGCACCACACATCTATAGGGCTGCTATCAGTCATTTGGTTTCTTGAGGGTTGTTCTCTTGCAAATGAAAAAAAAAAATGTAAAAGGTGAAACTTTCAGAAAATCGAATACTGATAGAGCCTGGAGATGTGATTGCTTTCATTCAGTGAAACTTGTTTGGGTTTTGAGTGTAAGAAATTGGTCCTATACAGTGATTTATCCTGGTAGCTCCAGGTGAACAGCCAGGATTTTTTGTAGTAGGAACAAACCCATGTAGACAAACATTTCTCACAGCTCAGTGGAGGATTTAGCTTGTCATTTTGCTGGAAAGTGAAAATTAAGTGAGCAGAATGTAGCAGATTTATGTGAGGAAAGCTGGGCTGGGGGTTAGAGATGACTGCAGAATACTAAAGATTAAAAAAAAAATGTAGTAGAAGGGAGAGATGGATGGAAATTAGGGCAGTGTGGTGATGAAGGCAGGGATGGATCGCAGGAAAACAGTCCTTAAATAAAGACGGATAAGATGAGGCAAAGAGAGTAAATGTGAGAGACAGCAGAAAAAGGGGAATTATAGAGGTGTTTTGTCCACTCTCAAAGGTTAGGAGCACACGTGGTTCGGCTCTGTTCCACTACCGAGCTGATGTGCTTCTGGGTTTCTTTGACCCGCTTCACCTCGGGCAGATCTGGTATAGCTGTGCCTCGACCCAGAGAGTCCTTGTATTTTATCTAGCAAACAAGAATTTAGGGTTTCATGCAGAGAAAAGTATGAAAAAAAAAGAAGAGGCAGATCAATAATAGAACTTTACAGAAAGACAGAAAGAGACACTGCAGCACAAATAAAAAAAAAAACACAAAAATACAAAAAAACAAGCAAACCAACAACATAAAACACACTCTTCCCCTGGGAAAACAAGAAATGCTTCATGTTACACACACACTGGAGCTTAGTTCACACCCCAGGTTCACTGCTGTTATAGTCTGGGGCGGGTTTGAAGTGAAAGGTTTTAACATCTGAATAACTGGAGGAGGCTCAGGAGACTTGTTACAAAGGTGTGTTTGAGGGAAATGAGTAGAGGAAGGAGAGGGAATCAAACTACAGGGTAGGAGAATACAGGCTCACTGCAACGAAGTACCGTGCTAATATTCTGCTGATTGCGTTTAACTCTCTCCATCTCTGGGGTCTCTGGCACTGCTGTGCCGTGTCCCACTCCTTCTTTGTATTGATGCTTTGAACGAAACAGCACAAAAACAGTCATACATGGTAGGAATGCACTCTGTGGTGGGTCAGTTAATAATTAAGGAGAGAAGGAGAAAAGAAAAAAATATCCAGGAAATGGAAACTATTAACAGAAGGTTGCAAAACTATTCACACCCCTTGGTATTTTTTTCTGATTTGCCTTATAGTATGGTACTCAATTGGATTTTTAATCCGATTGTAAGTATTAATTCTCTAAAAATACTTGAAATTATCAAAATTAAGTGGGGAAAAACACATTATAAATATTTCTAGAAATATGTACCTGAATAGTGATGTGTGTATATATATTCAGACTTGGAGTGTTGCTTCAGTGATGAGTTTAGGTTCATTGTCCTGCTGGATGTGAACCTCCGTCCCAGTTTCAAATCTCTGGAGGATTCCATCAATAATTTCTCTATATTTTGCTCCATCTATCTTCCCTTCAACTCTGATCGGTTTCCCAGTTCTTGCTAATGAAAGACATCCACCCCAGCATGATGCTGCCGCCACCGTGCTCCACTGTGGGGATAGTATCTCAGCATGATAAGAGGTGGTAGATTTGCCTCAGACATGGTGGTGTCCTTGATAGTCTGAAAGTTTGAGTTTGGTCTCATCTGACCACAACATCTTCTTCCTCATTTGGGGATGAAATTCCAAACAGTCTGCCTATAACAGCTCTGCAGTTTACAGTGGTCCTATGGACAGACCCTTCCTTCCCTGCAGATGAGCTGCAGCTCCATCAGGGTTATCTTTGGCCTCCTGGATGTTTCTCTGATTCATGTCCTCCTTGCCTGGTTTGGGAGTTTTGATAGATTAGCCTCTCTTGGCAGGTTTCATGAGGTGGTTTAAGCTTTCCATTTACTAGTAATGGATTTAATGGAGCTCTGTGGGATCTTCAGGGATCTGGAATATGTTTTTATAACCTGACCCTGATCTGAACTTCGTCTCTGATCTGTGTGGCATCTTTTGCTTTGTGGCAGACCTTACTACTCAGAGATTAGTTGGTGTTGAATACTTATGCACACTCTCCTATTACTTTTATATATTTTTAGAGTTATTTCAAGCAAGTCTTTTTCACATTTAACCACAAAATTTTGAAATATTGTTACTTATAATCAAATTAAAATTCCAATTAAATTACAAGTTGTAAGACAACAAATGGAATATTTACCAAGGGTGCCGGCTATTTTTGCAAACCTTTGTAGAAAAAGGCTAAAAGAAATTATGTTTAGATGAAAAAAAGGGTGTTCATGGAACGATTCTAGGGAAAAAAATATGTTGGTGGTTTATGGAGCTTTGTTAGGAGGAATGAAGACAAAATCAGCACTATAATAGAAATGTGCTTTTTTTTTTTAATTAGAAGAGTTTGGGGAATGTTTTTAAGGAGGAGGATCACTGCAGTGAAGTACCGTGCTAATATTCTGCTGATTGCGTTTAACTCTCTCCATCTCTGGGGTCTCTGGCACTGCTGTGCCGTGTCCCACTCCTTCTTTGTATTGATGCTTTGAACGAAACAGCACAAAAACAGTCATACATGGTAGGAATGCACTCTGTGGTGGGTCAGTTAATAATTAAGGAGAGAAGGAGAAAAGAAAAAAATATCCAGGAAATGGAAACTATTAACAGAAGGTTGCAAAACTATTCACACCCCTTGGTATTTTTTTCTGATTTGCCTTATAGTATGGTACTCAATTGGATTTTTAATCCGATTGTAAGTATTAATTCTCTAAAAATACTTGAAATTATCAAAATTAAGTGGGGAAAAACACATTATAAATATTTCTAGAAATATGTACCTGAATAGTGATGTGTGTATATATATTCAGACTTGGAGTGTTGCTTCAGTGATGAGTTTAGGTTCATTGTCCTGCTGGATGTGAACCTCCGTCCCAGTTTCAAATCTCTGGAGGATTCCATCAATAATTTCTCTATATTTTGCTCCATCTATCTTCCCTTCAACTCTGATCGGTTTCCCAGTTCTTGCTAATGAAAGACATCCACCCCAGCATGATGCTGCCGCCACCGTGCTCCACTGTGGGGATAGTATCTCAGCATGATAAGAGGTGGTAGATTTGCCTCAGACATGGTGGTGTCCTTGATAGTCTGAAAGTTTGAGTTTGGTCTCATCTGACCACAACATCTTCTTCCTCATTTGGGGATGAAATTCCAAACAGTCTGCCTATAACAGCTCTGCAGTTTACAGTGGTCCTATGGACAGACCCTTCCTTCCCTGCAGATGAGCTGCAGCTCCATCAGGGTTATCTTTGGCCTCCTGGATGTTTCTCTGATTCATGTCCTCCTTGCCTGGTTTGGGAGTTTTGATAGATTAGCCTCTCTTGGCAGGTTTCATGAGGTGGTTTAAGCTTTCCATTTACTAGTAATGGATTTAATGGAGCTCTGTGGGATCTTCAGGGATCTGGAATATGTTTTTATAACCTGACCCTGATCTGAACTTCGTCTCTGATCTGTGTGGCATCTTTTGCTTTGTGGCAGACCTTACTACTCAGAGATTAGTTGGTGTTGAATACTTATGCACACTCTCCTATTACTTTTATATATTTTTAGAGTTATTTCAAGCAAGTCTTTTTCACATTTAACCACAAAATTTTGAAATATTGTTACTTATAATCAAATTAAAATTCCAATTAAATTACAAGTTGTAAGACAACAAATGGAATATTTACCAAGGGTGCCGGCTATTTTTGCAAACCTTTGTAGAAAAAGGCTAAAAGAAATTATGTTTAGATGAAAAAAAGGGTGTTCATGGAACGATTCTAGGGAAAAAAATATGTTGGTGGTTTATGGAGCTTTGTTAGGAGGAATGAAGACAAAATCAGCACTATAATAGAAATGTGCTTTTTTTTTTTAATTAGAAGAGTTTGGGGAATGTTTTTAAGGAGGAGGATCACTGCAGTGAAGTACCGTGCTAATATTCTGCTGATTGCGTTTAACTCTCTCCATCTCTGGGGTCTCTGGCACTGCTGTGCCGTGTCCCACTCCTTCTTTGTATTGATGCTTTGAACGAAACAGCACAAAAACAGTCATACATGGTAGGAATGCACTCTGTGGTGGGGATGTGGTAGGGAGAGAGGGACGCAGGAATAAATAAATCGGAATATCCAGAAGATAAAAACTAATTAGAAAAGGAAATCATATTTAGATCAAATATCTTCGTAAACTAGTTCTGGAGAAAAAATGGGGATTGTTTATGAAACTTGGTTAGAATGAATGAAGGGAAAACCAGCACTAAACTAGATATATATTTTTCTCTTTTTAGATATGAAGAGTTTGGGGGATATTTTTAAGGGGGAGGATCACTGCAGTCTTGTTGCTCTACCAGACTGATATTCTTCTGGGTTTCTCGGACTCGCTTCATCTCAGGGAGATCTGGGATGGCTGTGCCTTGACCCACAGATTCCTTGTACTGTATCTGCCCGTTGCAAATGTCACAGAGGTACAGAATAAGACAAATGAATATACTGAATAAACATCTGATTATAAGTGATTTACTGGTGAAGAATGTGAGGGTGATGGGGTTGTTTATAATGTGGATGCTTCTTTATTTAGGCTTTTATTTTGGGATTTAAATGAATGAAAATGTTAACTGTTATGTATTTAACAGTGAAGACCAGATTTATTTACACTAAATGACCAAAGGTGTGTAGATACATGAGCAGCACACCTGTGTAATTTTTGTCCAGGCTCAGCAGCAGTACTAAAGTGGACCACTGATGCTAAAGTGGCCTGATTCAGTGTTACAAACACTGTTATGTACCCACTTAACCCAACAAAATTTAAACTATATCACTGTTACTGGGGGTGTAATGATACACATAATTAATGGTTGGTCTTAGGGTCAAGGTTCACTGTGGGTTTGATAAAATAGGAAAAAAGCCAGATTTTTTCCCCCATTTTTTTAACAAATAATAATCTTCCCAGAAGCAGAAACAGAAAAAACAACCATCCTTGCTACGGAGGAGACTCCAAGGTAGCAAGTCATGTTCAACAAGGTCAGATTTGTCATCTGTTTGTATAAGTTCTCTCTCATTCAGGACATGGCAAAGCCTAAGAGTTTAAAACAAAACAACTTCATTATTTTCTTGTTTGCCGAAGACAAAATGCTTCCCGTCCGAGGAGCGTACTCAGTTCAAATTGAAATGTGAAGGGTTGCACAATCCAACTCTTAGAATTTGTCGATTGGTAACTTCACTATAAAACAAGAACTAAAAACGTCTGACTGTGCTGTTTTATCCATCCAATATGAACTGTAAACAGTGCCTTTCATGCCATGTGTCAAACTAACGACTCACACCGAGCTTCTTCTTCTCAGCTGGCTGAGTGCTACTCATCTGTGTGTCCAGGGGTGACACTTAGGGATGTATTTCACAGCATTTAAAAAATATGACCCTTCCAGCTTTCCATACATCTACCTCTTGCTCTCCACTGCTACCAAAACTATCCGTTCTTGCTTTGCTTTGGTGTTGAGTGCTTTACCCAGTATTTTCAGCAACAGCTTACCTGTCATGGTACTTAGCAAATAGCAAATAATTACATATGCACCAGACACTGATGCCTGTACCATGATTGGTACAAATACATGTTTCATTACACCCCTAATTGTCACACATGGCAATATCTTTGGCTGCATCAATATTTCACTTTCTTGGAAGTTAGAGATCAAACAGCTCTGGATCAAAACTAGAATACAGGTGAACTCTGTCATACTTTTGGCCATCTAATGCAATGTGAAAGTGAGCTGTTATACAGCAGTACTTAAAGGTAGAAGATGAAGTTTTACATCTAATGTTTTCTTCTGTTAAAATGATCAGCATCGTTGAAATTTAAGATTAGTACAAAGTAACTGAATCTAATAAGTAAAAAAGTTGAATCAGGTTTTTATGGGAAGAGATTACATGAGATGTCAGTTCTGGTTTTATTCTCAGACACTCCACAATGAGGGAAATATGGAGGGAAAACTGAGGTTGATGAGGTGGTCAGGGTCACTTGGTGGAGTACCGTGCTAATGTTCCGCTGGTTACGTTTAACTCTCTCCATCTCAGGGGTCTCTGGCAAAGCTATTCCTCCACCCAAATCTTCTTTGTAATGAATCTTTGTTTGAACGAGGAACAAAGCAACCAGTGGTTAGCTTGAGTTTTGTTCGAAGAACAGAAGTGCTAGCAGTTTGATGTAATTTCTATAATATGCTTAATTTAGGTGAATCGCGTAAATCACACACACACAAAACAGAGCAAACAAACAACTAGAACAAAGCAGGATGATAGAAACTACACAGTTTCTAAGCACACATGATACTTTTACCAACACACAAGCTCTGCACTAACTGGCACAAGTGTTGCACTACAAAACTCATTTTTAAGGATTAGTTGCATCAATTAAAATGCTGTTTCTAACAATGTAAAAATATATGGATTGCTTCAAAAAGTGAAAACTTAATGTCAGATTTTGTTAAAGATTTTGTTTAGATAAAAACAAAAGAAAAAAAAAACGTGACCCGTGCTGGCAAAATGAGTTGAATTGTGCCCAGATTGATTTTTGCCAAAACCGAGTTTGTGTAAAAATGAGTCCATAAAGTTACAGTCCAGCAATCCCAGTTACTAAAATAGCATATAATCTTACTAATTTATCTTTAAACCAAAGTTTTCTAACAGGCGTGTTTTCAGAAAGAATCCTTTTAATTCTAATCCTGTTAATTTCCTTTGAAATTAACCATTTTTCTCTGCCAACTGCCATAGCGCTGGAAAATCCCTTCGTATAATGTTTGGTGTCATTGCAAAGCTTGTGGATTCCCCTTTTTAAATATAGGGCTGAAATTACTGATGACGTCACTCCAGACCAATAAAAATCAAGTTTTCAAATCGTCACTCTCGTAAATAAAACTAGCTTGTTTTAAGGGTAAATCTGCAAATTTCAACAAACTACATATCATTTTGAAGCTTTTGAGATGAAGAAATTGACAACAATAACAACTTAATCTTGAAAAATTCCTCATTGTGACTCATTTTGCCAGAACAGGTCACAAATGTGTTATCAGAACAAAAAATATTGCAGAGTAAATACCAAGCTGAAATTCTTTGTATTTTCTTTAACACGAAGCATTTCAGGTGTGTCCTTTACAGTAGACATTTTGCCTTTTATGTTTTTTAGGTCAGTCTGGTACTGAAGCTACAGGAAGAGAAACAACAATGTGGTTAACACGTTTTACAGGGATGGAAGTCAGAGCTAGAAGAGAAAAGATTCTTAAAATTTTCATCCATAAAGTCCTCATTCATATCCCTGAGTTTAAAATCCAGCATTTATTTAGACACAAATAATGCAAAACACTTGAAACATTGCACAGTGCAATACAAAAATTCCTAAAGGTAAGTTATTATCTTACAGCGGACAGAGACATACATAGAACTACCAGACAAAGAATTCACTTTTCACTTTTAAATTTGGGTTGTATGGCAGTGAAGACAAGTGGACTCAGTGTCCAACAGGAACTCTTCCTTTTTCTACTTACAGTGCTGAAGTTCCTCTGGTTCTCACGAACCCTCTGCATCTCAGGGGTGTCCAGGACTGGTACGTAGTGAGACATGGTCTTCTCAGCTTCTTCTTTGTACTTTTTCTGCTCAAACAAAATACACAATTGTCAGGAATTTTACTTAAGACGTAAACCGTGGTTTCAAACGTCTCCACAAAGCTGAAAACTAAAAGCTTCCCCAGTTTCACGGCTGGATGATTACCTGGCTGACAATATTCCTCATCTGCTGAGCATGGATGATGTCAGGGGTGTCGATGACAGTAGTGTAGCTGGCTCTGTCCATCTCAGCAATCTGCTTGTACTTAGTCTAAGAAACAAAACAAACAATAAAACTGTCAGCACTGACTCTGTTGACAACGTCACTGCAGCTGGAAGCATCACACAGTGTGTACACCATACGTCCACAACTTCATGCAAACAGTATTACAGAAGTGGAGGATTCAGACCTGACTGAGGATGTCTGTGGCATTCCTGGCTCTCATAAAGTCAGGGGTGTCTGTAGCCAAAGCCAACATTCCCTTGCCCTTGATCTCCTGCTCCAGCGCCTTCTTGTATTCTCTCTGTAAACACGAAGCATTATTACAAACAACAGCCACATTTATTACTAACATATATCTTTGAACAACCAGATTTCTGCTCATTCAAGCTGAGGAGGGCTGCAAACCAAAAACACCTACAAGGGGACAGGGAGTGAAGCAGGTTAGCAGAAACGAGGGAGATTATTTAAGGAACAAGTATAATGACTGATTAAAAAAAAAGAAAAATGAAAGGCACTCAGAGTAAATGTTTCTGTAAATTCATGTCAAACAATACAATTTACCAAATGACATTTTACATGTCTTATAAGAAAGCTCAAAAAAGTTAAATCGGAGGTTTTAATCAAACTTATAACAACAAAAGGATAAGAAAAAAAGGGAGAATATTAGTGGCAAACGTACATAAGGTATGCTGACAGGAAAGCACCAGTTGATCAGCTGGTGACTCGAATGGTACGATTTTCAGCTTCACCAGACTATCTAACACTCAAAAACCTGATTTTTTTTTTTCTGTCCCAAAACAAACAATGGCTAATTTGAAGTTAGCTGTCTGAACTATCTATAGATGATTATAAATAAAATTAGAAGCAGCAAAAAAATGTGTAGGAGGCTACTAAATTTAAATTATATTTTCTATAAACGGCATATCTGCTGTTCTGGAGTCCCATTTCTTTACTCCTACATAGACTACAAGCTAGGTCAGCTGTATTTACCATCTGCACTTTTAAAACAACAGCATCATAATCTTTTTGTCTTTGCTTAAATAAAAAAAAATAAAATCCTCTTTTACCATGTACCATAACGACTTCCCTCTCTATCGCTCACATAGAAACCAGAGAGTAATGTCGACTTTCCTCTTTATTGGTATACATATTATAATTGTTTATGCCAGGAAGGCAGTTAAGTTACAGCAAATAATTACAATGAAATGAATGGATTAAATAATATAACATATTCAACATAAAGTTAGAGATTTTTCCTTACATTTTTTATGTTGCAACTTTTTAAAGTAGAGGTCTTGTAGAAAAACACGGAATTTTCTATGATATGGTGCATTTTCTCTAATATGGTTTATAAAACAGATAGACTATAATTCTTTTTAGTTGGGCTTTATTTGTACAAATACCTCTGATCATCTGGAGGACATTATTTGTAGATTTCCAGTGACATAAAGCTCGGTAACCTGCTTCTGTTATGGACAAAATGTAAAAGTTTTCTGTAAACTTTTCTTCTATTATCAGTCAAACTATTAATTTTGCCAGATTTAAAAAAAAAAAAAAAAAAAAAAGGTAATATAGCTCTTTGAGGAAAAAATCAGAATCAAGCAAAATCTGTATCAGTAGGTCAGCGGTGTAGAAGAATCAAAAACTGAAATGACCCTAAAAGCTGATACCAGTTCATCTCTACTTAAAGTAACATTGTTTTTAAGCAAAACCAAAAGAAGAGCAGTGGAAAATTAGTCATGTCACGAAGCAAGAACTTAACCCCATTTAGTGTGGGGATGAAGCTTTGTTAAGAAGGAGGAGGGTTTCACTAAAAGCAGGATTAAAGGGAATCATTCAGATGAGGAGCGTGATGCCACTTCCATCACCTCTCAGTCAGCCGTACCTCACACAGGATTTGAGTGGCATTCTTTGCTCTCAAAAGCTCCGGAGTTTCCTCCAGTGCAGTTAGCCCTTTACCCTTCACTCCCTCCTCTAGATCCTTCCTGTACTCTTTCTACACGACGGAAGAAGAACAGAGAGACTGCAGAGATGGACACACAGGCAGGCCAGGCCAAGGCATACAGACAATACAGTGGGCAAGCTCTGCTGCCTGCCATTTAAGCTCAAAGTCACCAAAACCTCCTAAAAAAAAAGAAACTTCGATTGTGAAAGCATTCAACAGTTCCACAGAGAAAGTGGAGATACTGATGACTTTGGCAAGGATCTTGATAACACACAAGGTGAACCGCATTTTACCAGATAAAGCATGAAAAGTAGAATCGGAACAACAGGAAAACAAGTCAGCACATCACTGAAAACATTAGTGTTTCATTCAGATAATTGCATGCATGTGGAAAAGCTGTTGCTGCGTAAAGATGAGGGACTGAAATGAGGAGGTGAAGATGTCAGTGGACGCAATAAAACTCAATTTTAAAATCAAGTACTAAAGTACACGAAAAAAAACATGCATTTGGTGAAAGATGGGTAAAATACTGCACCACCATCGGCTCATGGTTGTGCAGTCAATCATGCCAGTAATGACAAAAAGAAATAAACTTATAGTGGGCTTTTCAAAGAAAAAATAAAGACATGTAAGATTAAAAAAAAGAGATAAAAAAAGAAAGAGGGACTGAAGAGGGGGTATAGTCTTAGTATGATTCTAAAAAATGGGTGAAGTAAATGGGGAAAATTAACAGGATAAACTGTCTCAGTTACCTCACTGGCTATTTTGGTGGCGTGTCTGACATGAATCATGGCAGGGGTGACCTCCAAGCCTGAGAGGTTTTTCCCCCTCATGTACTCCTCATAGTCCTTCTTATAGTCTTTCTATTGGCCACAAACACAAGACAGACAGAGCTCAGACAACCACATGCAAGCAGTGCTGATTGACAATAAAGAAGCTGCATCCTTGTTTGCATATTGTCTTTGAAGGTGAATAACTTTCATCATTTATTTACTAGGGTTTGTGAAAAAGCAGCTCAGTCTTTAGCTAAGTTATTAGTGATCCAAACACACGGAATTGGTTTTCATTTTCCTCAGTGATATTTTAAACTTCAGGCTCCATGGCAGAGATTTTGATCACATAAATCTACTGGTTTCCATTCCAAGTGCGACTAAATGGTGAGGAAGTACTGATGAATTTGTAAACTGTCCAAAAGAAATTAGCACTTTATACAATACTGACAATAAAAAAGTCTCTGAACCACACTCTCGATGCTGTAAATTTGACACATTCTGTAAGTTGAGCAACAGACTGACTTTCAAGAAGCTCACCAACAGACAACAAAAAGCATAGCAAAAAGGCTTTAAAATTATCTGGATGTGAAAGGAAGCTTGCGCCTGCAGCGAGTTTTAGCACTTAGGTGTGAACAGAGTATTTACCTGGCTCTGCATGTGCTGGGCCTCCTTAGCGGTCACATATGTGGGTGTCTCAAAGTCCAGCATGGGTTTACCCTTCTCCTTCTCATACTTCTCCTTGTATTTAACCTGGAACAGCCAACATATCCACAATTTCAAAAGGGTCCACAAATAGGTTTTTATTCAAAAACATCATCTGGTTTGCGCGGATGTGCTTGGGGTATTGAATCTCTCAAACCAGGAGTAGAATTTGCATCCATATTTTCAAAGATAAACTACTAAAACAAGAGAAAATCCAAATAGATGTGAAATGCCTGCACTAGCTCTTCTCGCCTAATTATACTTAGATGATTTAATATTAGCTTCTTTTAAGCATAAAAGAAGCTAATATTACAAAGGCTGTGTTTGACAAAGTGTAAAGGCACAGCCCTGAAAACTACAAAATTGATATAACTCCTTCCTTTTTTTGTTTTAAACTCTTGTAAACAAACAGGAAAATCAAGCAAACACCCTGATATGGGCATTTGAATTTATATATTGCAATCCTTACCAAATGAAGCCCCATCCACCCCTAGAAGAAGAACTTACAACACAATAATTAGCAGCTGTAACCCACAACAATGGTTTTGGGCAGGTGAAATGTTTGTTGCCCCCCCCTGCCCTGAGTTTGTACCACTTACGTTGCTCTGAAGTTCAGAGGCCTCCTTGAGATGGAGCTGCTCTGGTGTGTCGGGAATCATGTGGTAGTGACCCTTACTCTCCTCAAATTTCTTCTTGTAGCAGTACTATAGCAAAGTAAGGCAGCTCAGTAACAACGGATCAGAGGAAGCGTGTCTGTCTGGAGTTTACTCCGTTACACAGCACAAAATGAATATTAACTTTAAGATTTCAAAAAAAGTTGTCAAAAATGAGGGGATAAAAATCAGTACGAAAATTAGGAATTGGGGTTAGGTGATTATTAATCAAACCTTTATGTGAACTACAAGAAGAAAAAGCACAGCACTAGACGTTACGTAAGGTGGAAGGTAAGAAGGGTAAGGACTGAAAATGGGAAAAGGGTGAAAAGGGTGAGAAGGGTAAGGATCACTACCAGATAAGGTCTGGAATAATGAACGTTTTTAGGATGAATCTTAGTGCTTAAATCCATGAAGTGATCACTGTTTCATGTGGACAGTTTCTGTGGGGAGGTGAAGCTCAGATTATCTCAATAAACCACTGAGGGTGAACTGAAACTGAGCAGCTGCCTGAGTGGGAGTGTGACAGGGTTAAAGTATGATAATGATGATGATGAGGAGGATGAGGATGAAGATGATGTCTTACGTCACTGGAGAGTTTGCTGGTGCTCAGGTTGTGCTGCATGGACAGAGACTCGGCCATGTCAGTCACAGGTTTGTGGATCTTCTTCAGGTCACCCTTGTACTTCACCTGTGTGTTTGATTAAGAAATACCACAGGCGTTATAAATAAACACAACTTATACACGAGATAATTCAAGATCCATTCATTGTTATAGATCGAAGGGGTGAAGGTCTTTCACCCTGAGAAAACCTTGGGTTATTTTAGTCTTGCAGAGTTTAGTTGATCATCATTTGTTAAAATATTTTAGGTTTTATTATATTAAAATTGGAAAGAAAATCTGCGAGTCAATAACCCATAGTCTAACATAATACAGCCAGATGGCCAGAAGTGGCCTTTGTAGTTTCATCTCATTTGGGCCGCTGAAATCCCCATACAAAAAAAAACTACTTCAAATAAATGAATGAAAACCAGTATTTTTGTAACGGCTCTTGAAGAAAGTTAAAATGAGCTCTGCACTGCCGTTTTACCAGCTCACAAACGAGAGAGCTTCTTGACTAAAATAGGTCTAAACCTTTCTTTGACAAATTTTGAAGGCCACAGGTTGTGCTGTGTATTTTGAGTAAGCATTGTAACTACGTAAAGAAAAAAAAAAAAAAGCCTTGAAAGGGGCTTTTGACGTATGTGTCGGAACAAAATTTCATCTAATCAATGCGAAAGTAAACAGATTTTTCTTTGTGTGTTTTTTTGTAGATGACAGATGAGGGCAGCATACCGTGCCCATTTCAGCTCAAATATTGGCAAAAAAGCCCTCTGGAAAAAAAAGTTGCCCACCTGAGGTCTAACAGATGGGTTAGCAAATAACTACACACAGCTGAATAAATACAAGGGGAAAAAAAACAAACAAAAAAAAAGTGGTCTTATTTAGTTTTTTTGTTTTTTTTACAAAAATGTTCTGAATCTGTATTAAATTATATTTGATTCCTTTACATGAAGCAGACAAAGGTTTCTACATTTTAAGGGTGATTTAAAAAAAAAAGTGGATTATCCTAATAGTAAAGTCTTGATGAAAACTGAACTATTTTATCCATTCACCAAACCTTCAAACTGTAAACAGAGACTTAAAGACATGTGCACTTCTGCCCTGCTGGGACTAAGTAGTAATGAAAGTTTCACTTATAGTATAATAGTACACTGGGGTATACTGATGATGGTGGGACACATACCTCACTAGCCAGTTCATTGGCATCCTTCAAAGTTTTGTAAATCTTGCTCTCCTTCAGGTCAAATTGTGGTTTCTTTCCTTTCACTTCCTTATCAAACTTCTCCTTGTACTTCACCTGATTGGGTACGACAGATGTTAGTGAGAAGTTCTTTAGGACAGATTAACAAGCAGCGACAGAGGCTAACGGGGTCTACAGGTGCTGGTCATAAAATTAGAATATCATGAAAAAGTAGATTGATTTCAGTAATTCCATTTAAAAAGTGAAACTTGTATATTATATTCATACATTACNTAATAGAAATGTGCTTTTTTTTTTTAATTAGAAGAGTTTGGGGAATGTTTTTAAGGAGGAGGATCACTGCAGTGAAGTACCGTGCTAATATTCTGCTGATTGCGTTTAACTCTCTCCATCTCTGGGGTCTCTGGCACTGCTGTGCCGTGTCCCACTCCTTCTTTGTATTGATGCTTTGAACGAAACAGCACAAAAACAGTCATACATGGTAGGAATGCACTCTGTGGTGGGTCAGTTAATAATTAAGGAGAGAAGGAGAAAAGAAAAAAATATCCAGGAAATGGAAACTATTAACAGAAGGTTGCAAAACTATTCACACCCCTTGGTATTTTTTTCTGATTTGCCTTATAGTATGGTACTCAATTGGATTTTTAATCCGATTGTAAGTATTAATTCTCTAAAAATACTTGAAATTATCAAAATTAAGTGGGGAAAAACACATTATAAATATTTCTAGAAATATGTACCTGAATAGTGATGTGTGTATATATATTCAGACTTGGAGTGTTGCTTCAGTGATGAGTTTAGGTTCATTGTCCTGCTGGATGTGAACCTCCGTCCCAGTTTCAAATCTCTGGAGGATTCCATCAATAATTTCTCTATATTTTGCTCCATCTATCTTCCCTTCAACTCTGATCGGTTTCCCAGTTCTTGCTAATGAAAGACATCCACCCCAGCATGATGCTGCCGCCACCGTGCTCCACTGTGGGGATAGTATCTCAGCATGATAAGAGGTGGTAGATTTGCCTCAGACATGGTGGTGTCCTTGATAGTCTGAAAGTTTGAGTTTGGTCTCATCTGACCACAACATCTTCTTCCTCATTTGGGGATGAAATTCCAAACAGTCTGCCTATAACAGCTCTGCAGTTTACAGTGGTCCTATGGACAGACCCTTCCTTCCCTGCAGATGAGCTGCAGCTCCATCAGGGTTATCTTTGGCCTCCTGGATGTTTCTCTGATTCATGTCCTCCTTGCCTGGTTTGGGAGTTTTGATAGATTAGCCTCTCTTGGCAGGTTTCATGAGGTGGTTTAAGCTTTCCATTTACTAGTAATGGATTTAATGGAGCTCTGTGGGATCTTCAGGGATCTGGAATATGTTTTTATAACCTGACCCTGATCTGAACTTCGTCTCTGATCTGTGTGGCATCTTTTGCTTTGTGGCAGACCTTACTACTCAGAGATTAGTTGGTGTTGAATACTTATGCACACTCTCCTATTACTTTTATATATTTTTAGAGTTATTTCAAGCAAGTCTTTTTCACATTTAACCACAAAATTTTGAAATATTGTTACTTATAATCAAATTAAAATTCCAATTAAATTACAAGTTGTAAGACAACAAATGGAATATTTACCAAGGGTGCCGGCTATTTTTGCAAACCTTTGTAGAAAAAGGCTAAAAGAAATTATGTTTAGATGAAAAAAAGGGTGTTCATGGAACGATTCTAGGGAAAAAAATATGTTGGTGGTTTATGGAGCTTTGTTAGGAGGAATGAAGACAAAATCAGCACTATAATAGAAATGTGCTTTTTTTTTTTAATTAGAAGAGTTTGGGGAATGTTTTTAAGGAGGAGGATCACTGCAGTGAAGTACCGTGCTAATATTCTGCTGATTGCGTTTAACTCTCTCCATCTCTGGGGTCTCTGGCACTGCTGTGCCGTGTCCCACTCCTTCTTTGTATTGATGCTTTGAACGAAACAGCACAAAAACAGTCATACATGGTAGGAATGCACTCTGTGGTGGATCGGTTATTAATTAAGGAGAGAAGGAGAAAAGATAAAATGAATAAAAAAATATCCAGGAAATAAAAACTATTCACAGAAGGTTGCAAAACTATTCACACCCCTTGGTATTTTTTGCTGATTTGCCTTACAGTATGGAATTCAATTGGATTTTTAATCTGATTGTAAGTATTAATTTTCTAAAAATCCTTGAAATTATCAAAGTAAAGTGGGGAAAAACACATTATAAATTAAGCTAGATTGTTGTGTGTGTGTATATATTCAGACTTGGAGTGTTGCTTCAGGGATTGTCCTGCTTGACGTGAACCTCTGTCCCAGATTCAAAACTATGTAGGATTCCAACAGGTTTTTATTGAGGATTTCTGCCTTATGTCAGCCTTATTTATTTATTATTTTTAAGGCAAATGTTTTATCCTGTCATTCTTCTATGAAGCCCAGCTCTGCAGTTTATAGTGGTCCTATGGACAGACCCTTCCTTCCCTGCAGATGAGCTGCAGCTCCATCAGGGTTATCTTTGGCCTCCTGGATGTTTCTCTGATTCATGTTCTCATTGCCTGGTTTGGGAGTTTTGATAGATGAGCCTCTCTTGGCAGGTTTCATGAGGTACTTTCCATTTACTAGTAATGGATTTAATGGAGCTCTGTGGGATCTTCAGGGATCTGGAATATGTTTTTATAACCTGACCCTGATCTGAACTTCTCTACATCTTTGTCTCTGACATGTGTGGTGTCTTCCTTGGTCTTCATGCCATCTTTTTCTTGGTGGCAGACCTTACTACTCAGAGATTAGTTTGGGCTTTAAAGCAAAAGGGTTGAATACTTATGCACACTCAACTGTTTAGTTTTCTATATTTTTAGAATTACGTAAAAAGAAAATGTTTTTTCCCCATTTAACTTCAAAATTTTGAAATATTATTACCTATAATCAAATTTAAAATCCAATTAAATTACAAGTCACAAGGCAACAAATAGGTCATTTACTAAGGGTGATGGATATTTTTGCAAACCACAAAAGGGAAAAATAAATTGTGTTTAGATAAAGAAAAGCTATTCATTTCCAATTTTAGGGAAAAAAAAGTTTGATGATTTATGGAGATTGGTTAGAAGGAATGAAAAGAAAACCAGCGCTAAAATAGAAATGTGCTTTTTTTTTTTAATTAGAAGAGTTTGGGGAATGTTTTTAAGGAGGAGGATCACTGCAGTGAAGTACCGTGCTAATATTCTGCNTGTATGAATATAATATACAAGTTTCACTTTTTAAATGGAATTACTGAAATCAATCTACTTTTTCATGATATTCTAATTTTATGACCAGCACCTGTATACATCCACCACAGATGGATGTATAGACTCACAGTCACAAAAAGAAATATTAGTAAATCAAAATTCTTCCAGTGTTTTTTTTTTTGCTTTGGGCATGCTGTATACCAGATACTGACAACTGAAATGCAGCTTCAACTTCTGACAGTTGCACAATCCAATAAGAACAACAATGTCCAAACTAACTATCGTACAATCACCAACATTTTTCCATGCATCTTTATATTTCTTTTACTCAGTTTGCAATCATGATGCTAATTAATCCCAAATGATAGACTCGGCTAACACTGGCACTTTGTTTTGAATATTGAGAAGAAAATAACTCCTTACATCATCAGAGCTGTTTAAACACTTCATGTGTTAAAATCACATCGACAAAACTGGAAGTCAGACAAACAAACTCATAAAGTCATAATTCATTTGGGATCAATAACAGTTCATGCAGAATATGAAAATGCATCGGACTAATAGTCTTTCACTTCTCTGTGATCATTTAGATTCAGAAATTTCTTTAAACAGTGCATGTAGAAAACATTTTGCTCCTGACTCCAAAAAGTAACTAAGAAACACTTCAGATTGGTCTTTTTGACAACAAGCTAAAGCTTGAACTACAATATTTACTTGTTCTTATTATAAAGTTTGATAAGCAAACACACATATATATATATATATATATATATATTCTGAATCTGTTTTTAAATGATTTTATATTTCTGTAGTATGACATATAACCCTAACTCAAAGTTTATTCTGACAAAACAGATGCATTTCAGGATGGAGAGAGCTGACAATAGCATTCTCTAAGTAACATGAGCACAAACATAGACTTCATACAGTAAAGAAAGTATTTAGAATGAGATGAGGTGATATGACTTTGTCTTAATCCTCTGAGAGACAGTAGTTCTTAAGAAAATGATTGGAAAAAACCAGCAAAATTAGAGAGAGTTTATTGGACGATGCTGCCCCCTAGTGTCAAAAAAACATAATAGTTAACTAAAGATGTTTTTTTAAGAAGAATCCAGGAATAATAGTTTGCTGCTTTTCTTTTTTTTTCTTTTAACATTTGGAAATGACAATGCTTTTAGAAATCTTCAAGTGCAAATGTTTTGAAATAAAAAAGATAAGCATTCAGTAGTAACACGTGTACAACTAATGTAGTAATGCACTTGTCTATGCTCAGCGCTACGGCACAGCTTCTCAGCAAAGATAAAAGAGCAAAGAGTGCACACAGAGCCAAGTGAAACAAACAAACACTGAGACAAAAAAACGGGTTGGATAATCTGGATCAAATGTCTGGCTCCTTGTAGATCAAAATGTTCAAATTTGTATTCAAATCTCTTTTTGTGTCAGTTTATGGTTTTAGAAGTAGTAAATTTAGAGACAAAGGAGACAGACATGTAGCATCAGCCCTTTAGTTTCAGGACATCAGCCTCCTTACATCACTAGTCACTGCATTCATTTTCTTAATGTGGCGCATCAGGGGGGTATCATAGGAAGCTGCTCCATGGAGGGAGGCCTTGGCCTCCACCTATAAAGCGCAGTGAGATGGAGGAATGAAATTACAAAGACAAAGACATCATGGAGGTAAAGATGAGTGGAAAGAGATTAGGATTACCAGTAGAGAGTAGAGGGATGGAGGAAGAGGGGAGGATGTTAGGATTAAGGAGGAGGATGAGACATGTACAATATGATCAGTTAAACATCTACTGTCATGAAGTTACAGTGGGAGATTAAAACATGGATTATAATGCAGGATGGCAGAGAAAGCACTATGATCGAGCTGCTAGTTCTGTCATTAGGCCAACAGGACTGCTGTTAAGCATTGCATCTACAAAGGCAATACTAGTCTGCAAATTTTAGGCTGTAGAAGATGATCTGACAGTAAAACCTACAGTAGATCTTTGTGTGCATCATGGCTACCTCTGATGCATTTAAATGATCTAATAAGTAGATAAAAGCATGAGAGAAATCTTTTCTGAGCAATAACCACAGGGTCAGAAATGTCTACCCAGGGATTCAAATGTTTGGTTGTACCTGGCTGGTCAACTGAGACACATGAGTTGCCAAAGCAATGTCTGGGCGGTTAACCAGGGAGCCTCCACGGCTGGCCTCTTCGCGTGCTTTTTCACGGTAGCCAATCTGATGGACAAACAAAAATCAGTAAACCATAACTACAAACAGTGCTGTGTGGTTTCTGCTCCACTGTGGAGACAGGTATGAAGCAATGCCTCAAGTGGCATTAAATCTGTGGGACCAGAGACAAACTGGATTGTCACTATGGCGCTACCCACTATTTATTGACCGACTTTGACTGGTCTTGTCTTTACTCCATAACTGATGCTTACGTCACTAATGAGTTTAGCAGCCTGAGTGGCCTTCTTGATGTCAGGACGGTCGACTACAGTAGTATAGTGCAGGTTGGCTTTGGCGTCTTTCTTGTAGGCAACCTGCAAAGGAGTAAACAAAGTACAGTATGTACTGAAACTTGAGCAGCACATCAAAAGATAACTGGGAGAGTTGGTGGATTTCTCTCAACATGAGTACTGATAAATTAACCAATGAGATGTCACTCAAGAGTGGAAAAAGACTCACGTTGCTTTGGCTCTTTGCCACATCTATGGCATGCTGAACATCAGGTGGAACGATCATATGGTTATAGACTGACTTGCCCTTCTCCTTCTCAAACTTTGCCTTGTACTCTTTCTGTAGGGGAGAACATACTGTTAAAGGCAGCTGCGTGTTTACAATCCAGGTTCATGAGGTGAATGGGATGGGTTTTTTTTTCTTTAAGGATAAAAAAGAGAGAAAGCTGTACCGTGCTGACAAGCTTTTTGACCTCCCTGCTGTGGGCGGTGTCACGCGTCTCAGACAGGGTGGTAAATGAGCCAGACTGCATGATCTTCTTACTGGCCTCCTTGTATTTGCTCTGAGGAGGAGAATAAGGAAGTTATGTCTCACCAAATATTATTTTAATGGTGTTTGGTCCATGCAAGACTAAGCTTTGGTTAATAGTGTATAAATACTGGGTAGTTTTGTTATTTTTTTTGATCCTAACCTCCGATGCGAGCACGCGCACAGCTTTGGCATGGAGAATTTGAGGAGTATCCAGAACAGGAATGTATTGTCCCTTTGACTTTTCATACTTCTCCTTGTACTTCACCTGCAGAGAGAAAATGAATAAAGTTGTGCAACACTTCTGGAGTAGCCTCTTTTCATATGGGAAATCAAATCATGCCAACCTTTTACACAATTTGTTTTATACCATTGCTAACTAAGAAAGGACAGACTTACATAACTGGCCATTTCAGCATTTTTCTTGTACAGTTGGGTGTACTTGTCTTCAGAGACAGGTATCACACAGCCCTTCAGCATCTCTTTGTCATACTTGTACTCCACCTGTGGGTTAAACAATGTGAGACAAATCAGAGCAAAAAACCGAGGTGTTTCCAAAGGATCTGAGTTTAAAATGAAAACCATCAACTCACATCACTCTGCTGCAAGGAGTTTTTGGCAGCGTTGACGAAGTCTGGTCTGCTGGGAGTCCAGATCCACTTGTTCTTGGTCGCCTCGTACTTCTTCTTGTAGTCAAGCTAAAAAAAGAAAAGTGTGGTTTTTTTGTTTTGTTTTCAACTGTTTTTGAGTTCTGCTCACTTATTTAACAGACCATTCCTGATCCTGTCACTAAAGCTGCTTACATTGCTGATGTTCTTGTAGGCCTCCTTGGCAGCACGGATCTCATGAGCCTCGGGGTCGATGTTGATCTGGGCTTTGCTCTTCTCATACACCTCCTTGTACTTCAGCTGCAAGATGCATAACAGTACACCATCAAACATACTTTAGGTTGAAATGCTTTGGCTGTAAGTACTGAAGCTGTAGGTTGTCAGAGTGGGACCTACGTTGCTGGTGATCTCCTTGACCTTCTTCATGTGCTGCTGATGTGGAGTGTCATAAGGTAAAGTGTATCCCTTCGCTTTGGTTTTGTTGTACTCCATCTTATAGATGATCTAAGAGATGTAAGGAATTTTATAGTCAGGTAACATAATTGTTTAAAAAGTTGATATATCATCATGAAAATAATTACTCCTTAAAATTTGTTTATATTCAAAATATAACAGAAAGACAAAGACAAAACCTACATCAGTGATCTTCTTGCTGCGTTTGTGAGTTTCATACTCAGGAGTCTCCAGAACAGAGGTGAACTTGTCTTTGGCACGCTCATACTGCTCCCTGTACTTCCACTGGAGGAGGACGAGTGCACACAAGAACGTTAGTGTCACCGCTACTGTAATTTACTGTTTAATTATTATTATTTTTTGCTTCAAATTTATGTCGTTTAAGAGAAAACTATCCATAAAAAGATGTAAAGAAATCCTCACATTTATGAAGCACTGGTGAAAGATTTCAGAAAGTAAGTTCTGCCATGTTTAACATATTAAAAACCAAAAAAAGTCAAAGTTTGACAACAAAAAGTCTTGTTTTTTTTAATCAGTTCAGATATTTAAAAAAAGATTAAAAGAGCATAATAAAGTTAAGACAAATGAACTAATTTGATTGTTATTTTTATTGGTATTTTTTGGGGGGGATAGTTTTCTTTAAACATCAGTTAATACAGAAACATGTAGTGAATCATCTACTGTTGTCTGAAAAGTTAGCAATGTGATAACATGCAGATGTGCATGAAAACATGCTTATGAGACACACACAAACACAAAGGAGCTATTTTCCAGGTGAAAATGAAGAGAACATGATTAATCAGTCATGAAAGTCTGCAGTGTTTCTTTAGCTCCTGACGACCTATTGGAAAGACGATGGACTGCTAAATAAAAAATACAGATATATTATGCATGTGCAGTCTAAATTATGTTATGTTTTATATGTAAAAAGTAGAAGAAATAGTCATTCTAAAAAGATGTGTGAGAGTTAAATGTTGAGTAGGCTTTATCTCCTGCATTAGTCTGTTCTGCAGCAGAACTGAGGAAGCTGCAGACGAGCTGTGAATATCTGCTGCTCTGTCTGATATGTTCTGTTATTTAAAGCTTTTTGTTGCTCCTTGAACTGAAGGAACAGAAGAGCCAAGTAATTTAAACATTGTTGGTGTCCTTGGTATTAATTTAAAAATGTTATCTTATGGGAAATAAAGCCCTCACATAAGCTTCTTTAACAAAGGTCTGAGTCTCCGATTCGGTGAAATTCCATTTATGTTATATACTGGTGCAAACATTCCCATCAAGTTAAGCAGGTGTGAACAATCTAAACACTTTCTGCTTCAAATCACAGTCCTTAATGCACAACCTGAATATGACGGTCTACCGCAAACACAGCGGGCATAAAAGTGACAAAAAAAAAACCCAGAAATTAATTTTCTTTCAGTGACCTTCAGGTTTTTACAGATGAAGTGCACCTGACTGTAACGGGAAGGAATCATGTTCAGAATGGCATTCTTAAATAATTTAATACACATTTTGGACTGTCTGACCACCATTCCATTCTTTTATAATAATAATTATATTAAATAGATAAAAATAGGTCCTTGGTTTTCTATCCTGGACCAAAGGGTGCTTGCTGCTCCCTGAGGAGGATTGGGTAACCCTTTATTCTCAGTGCACCTAAACCACAATGTGTGCTGAGGACAAAGTTTTTACAGAGTTAATCACTTTGACTTCTGTTTGTTAGCCTCTGGATGTGAAACTCTATCTGTTGAAATGTTCTAAAAGATTTTATTTTCTAAAAGTAAAACAACAACAATGGGATTCCACATATTTGTTTGGACAATTTAAGTACAGAAGCAACATATACGTTTACTGACATGCCTGCTCTCTTTGCGAACAGTGCAGCAGATTGCTTCTCTTTCTCTATTTCTTCTCCTGAAACATAATAACAATTTTCAAGAGATGCTATCGTTTTATTCTAAGTAAGTGTCAGAAAAAGCTCTGGTCTCTTAGAATCTTATCAAAATGTTATTTCAGGCCTAAATGTGAGATAGATAAAGCTTGTTGTAATTCTAGATATTTGTTGTATGTCTGATTTTAGAAATGTCCTTTCAAGGTCAGATAACATTTTAAGACGAGTTAAAGATGAAATAATTAATAAGACATGACCGTATTAAATGGATGGATTAGAAAATGAAAGAGAATGAATTCATAAAATCTAAAACCTCTTAGGTGGATTAAATGGATGGAAAGCGATTCTACGTGATGAGTATTTATTGTGATAAGATCATGTCCAGAAACACCAGAAAGAAACAAATCTGTGATCCATGACTTCAGTCATGAAACGCCACAGAGTTTATTTCCTGTGTGTTTGTGGACACTTCACTTCTCTGATGGTTTACCTTACTGCCCATAATGGACTGGCAAAGGGCTGTGAGGATGTCAGGACGGAGTAACTCATTGCAGCCACTCTTTAGCAGATCCTTTGCTCTGGATTTATATTTTTTCTGTTCACACACATAACATATACACACACACAGAGCATGCCATAATTGAGAACAGAACTACAAAAAACAGAAGCGACACTGGGAGGACTGGAGGAAAAACTCCGGAGATCCAAGTGTGACCATAGAACCGTTTGTGCTCATCTGTGCCCACAGAGTGACAGACATTTAATTTGTACTATCTGTATTTGGCATTTATTAAGACGATTTCAATCTGTGAAACAAGACCTTAAACTGTCTCTCTGATTGAACAGATGCACATAAGCCATGCTCACTCAAGACAGCAGTCCAGCTGCTATTTGAGTGGCATTAATAAGAGCAACCTGCGAGGGACAAAAAGAAAGAGAGACAATGAGTAGAGACTGGAACGGAAGAATTATCATGCTGTGACCACCACCATCAGGGCTGCCGACAACCTCATGCACACCTGGAGGACTGGGCTGAGCAGGCAGACCGGTCGAACAGCACGACCAGGACGTTTACCTGGCTCATCTTCCTGTTCTCCCTAGCCAGCTGGTACCTAGGGTCATCTGTGGTTATGGTGAACTTATCCTTGGTCTTCTCATAGTTAGCTCTGTAGAACCTCTGCTCAGAATGTCAGAAGGTGGTTAAAAAACAAATGCCTAGAAAACAATGCTTCTGTCATGTGAGGAAACTTTAGGAAAGAAAGAAAAGTTAATGCCAGTTGATGTGGGAAAAAAATGAACAATAACAATAATTAACTTTTTTCTTTTTTTTTTTACCTCCAAGCTGAGAGTCCAGTAAAGAAGCACAGAGACACATAACCTTCGTCAACATTTTCAGTGTAATTTTACCAGCGAGAGTACAAAACAAATATTAATCCAACCTTGGGTTAAAGAAAGAGAAAACTCACATCATTGATGAGCATGGAGGCGTGCTTCGCAGCCTGGAAGACTGGAGTGTCACAGGTGTACTTGAAGTTACCCCTGTTTTTCTCATATGAGGCTTTGTATAATCTCTGTATTAAAAAAAGAAGGATAGAAAGAAAATGAGTGTATAATTAAATGAAATGTACACTTTTAGCATGCGTTGGAGACAATGAATCTGTAAATTACCTCGCTGTACAGTGCCTTGTTCTTATCAGCCAGCTGCAGCTCAGGAGTGTCCCAAGCATAACACCCAATGCCCTTCAGCCATTCCAGGTCTTCTTTGTATTTGACCTGAAAAAAAAAAGACACAAAAAGGATTTAACACAAATGTTCAGTAACATGGTATGTGTCAATTTATCTGCTGTAAAGGTTGTGACAAGTTGTGTATGACGGGGATCAGAAGTGCTCACGTTGCTGACGTTATCGTTGACTATTCTGCTGAAGAAGAACTCAGGACGGTCGGGGATGGACTTCCATGTACCCAGAGAGTTAATATACTTCTCTCTGTATTTCACCTGGGTAACAGAAATAAAGAGAAAAAATAAGGGAGATCGAAGAGCACGAGTCAGAATGAGGCTAACATTTGTGACTAATATTGAGCCAATAACTTTAGCCGCTGACCTCACTGATGTCGTCAGTGAACTTGCGGTGGCAGACGATGTCCAGGGCATCCTTGTTTGTGTGGTAGTGGCCCTTGGAAAGCTCAAAGGTTTCCTTGTAACGCAGCTGAAGACAAGAAAAGGAAGATATGTGAGACTTATTAATTTTGAAGAAGTAAAAAAGTTATTACATCATTTTTCTTTAATCCAGTCATTGCCATTCAAATGTAAAGTCCACATTTTTTGCACCAACTTTTTGTCATACAGCAAAAAGCTCAAATGGACCAAAAGATTGAATAAATAAGCTTTAAATACCAATTTATTTTACTTACAAGCCATGTTCTAAACTATTTCCTCAAAAACTCTAAAATTTTCTGAGACATAAGGTTAATTTTAGATTATTGAATGGGGATGCTTACATTACTGGACTGCAGGTAGGCTTTCTTGGATCGGATCAGCAGAGGCGTATCAGCAATGGCAGTGTACCTGTGCTTCATCTTTTCATACTGCTCTTTGTATTTGTTCTGAGGAAAGAAAAAAAGATTATACAACACATCAAGAGTTAGACCATAATGAGAGAGTTCGATTAATTTAGTTTAAGAGCTGTGGTAACTGAGATAACGACAGAAATTATCATGCTGTAGTAAAAACTATGCCTTGTGAAATTACTGAAAAAAAAGGCTATTTTTATCACTATAATTAAGAAATAACAGGAAAACTTGGCCGAAGTAGAAGAGAACTGAGGAATCCGGAGGCAGGAGACTTACGTCACTAAAGACCACTTTCATTTTCCTGGCATGTAGATTACTTGGAGTGTCTGATTCTGGAGTGAAATGAGATCTCTCCTTTGCTGCCAGATCCGTGTACTGGTACTGTAGAAGAAGAATGTATTGATAAGATTAGATGAAATAAATAAATACATTTAGAGGATCAAATAAGTGTTTGAATGTCTTTTAATTTGCCTTATTAATCAGCTGCTGGGCCCACTTGACTCTCTTAATGTCCAAAGAATCTGCAGTGGAGGAAACTTTAGCCATTTCCTGCTTGCTCTGAGCTTTGTAGATCATCTGAAAAAGATGAGCAGAAAAGGTCAGTTCAAACCTGTTACCAAACGTCTGACATAACACAATTTTCTGGAAAACCTCAGAGAACACTGCCAACTTAGAGAAGAAGATTAAAAACTGTCTGAGGTTTTTTCTGTTATTAGCAAACCAGGATAAGTAAATCTGTTTTCACATTGTGATAAATCATACAAAAAAACTTACATTACTCATGTGTGTCTTCAGCTCAGTGACCCGCTTGTACTCGGGAGTGTCCAGGACCACGGTGAAGTTGGTGAGGTTCTTCTTGGCCTCCACTGGATAGCTCGTCTGTAAAAGTGAAAATAACAGATTGCAAAACAAATTACAGACATCAACAGAAATTGTACTCGATAAAATTCAAACCATCTAAACTAAAGACTTACTCTGAACTTGGAGATATTGCGCACGTGGACCATCTCTGGGGTGTTGTATAAGAAGCAGCCAACGCCTCTGAACCACATCAGATCTTCTTTGTATTTCAGCTAAAAACGTAAAAAAAAAACACATTTTAAAAAGTTTCCAAACAAGTTTTAAGAAACATTTTGACGTCCACTCAGTGGATATTTGGACAAAAATAACGCGATACCTCGCTGGTGATCTCGTTGACATGGGAACAGTGCATGAGCTGTGGCGTTATGGGCAGAGAGATCAGCTGGCCTCTGCTGTTGTAGTATTTTTCTTTGTAGCACAGCTACAGGCAGAGGAGAGAAAGAAACACAGTGGGTTGAAGAGCACATACTCTTAACCACATAAACATGAATCGAAATAACTGTGTGTAAATAGCTGCATACGTCGCTGAGGTTCTGTTGGTTCTTCTTGACTTGTTTGATATCAGGAGTGTCGTAGGTTGTGTGGATCTTGTCCTTTTGCTTATGGTACACCTCGCGATACAGACGCTGGAGAAACAAAGAGCCAAGTGAAATTATCATAGACTTCTGATGGAACGCTTTCTGTGTCCTCGTGAACAATGCAGGCAGTGCGTTCTCTTACGTCGTTGACGATCTTGTGAGCCTTTCTTGCGCCAACAAAGTTGACACCCTCTGGATGAAGGGTGTAACCCCTAGCCTTCGTCATCTCATAGGCCTCCTTGTATTTCACCTGATAAGAGTCAAAAAGCCGGTTTCACTTAGATCACATTGTCATAACTTCACTGCTGTGAAAAGAATGTGCGAAACTACGAAGGACTTACGTTGCTGGTGACGACACGGTTTATCTTAGCCTGCTTGATGAGTGGCGTGTCATTGGGCAGGGAGTAACCAGTGGGCATGAACTTTTTGTTGGCCTCTTTGTACAGGTTCTGGCAAAAGACAATAAACAGGTCAAGAAGGAATGATTTTCAGCTTGAATATCAATAGATATACAGAAATTCATAAACTGAATTACCAAAAAATAGGTTAAACCCATGAAAATAATGTAGGTTTACAAAAATAAGCAGAATATCCTTCAATTATATAAATGCATTTTTTGGTTAATACTTTGTACTTTTAACCAAATCTGGAACATCTATACCATTCTGTGCATTTGTAATTTTGCAGTTCCTATTTAAAATTACGATATAAAATAAGAGAGAGCATCTAAATATAAACTCAGTCCTTTCTTAGAGAGTGTTTGGTTTAGTTTCTGCAGTCTGTTCATGTAAAATGCAAGATCTTTACTATTTTACCAACTCTGAAAATTCTCATTACAAACAGCTGCTGTAAAAACAAAAAAAAACGGTCTGAGACACTGTTTCTGTGTTAATTCTGTAAAACTGTCAAATTCCTCGATCTGTTAATTTGTTTTACTGTAATTTGCTTGGGGTTCTACTTACTTCCATTTATGACTGAAATATAAAAAGACTGTGCAGAGATAGTGGTAAGTACACTAAATATATATATAAAAAAAGAACTTACATCACTCTGGATGTAGTTGACCAATTTCACTCTTTCTGTATCAACGGTAACAGCAGGAGAGGTGTTGGTGCCCTTGACATTGGCGTTGTAATCGTAGTGGTAGTGAAGCTGGAAAAACAAAAGCATGAATGACATTTATTCTTTTCTTTATATTTTAACATGGACAGTAGTGAGGTAACTGATTTATATTCAAATAAAAGGAGGAAAAAATGAAGAAAATGTAAAGGAAACCACAGACAAGTACAAAACAAAACGTACTTACATCACTCAGGTTTACAGCATTCTGCTTGGCTGTCTCATAAACAGGAGTGTCCGTCACCACGGTGTAGTTCTTGAACTCCTCAATACCTTTGGCTCGGTACTTGCTCTGGAATAAAACCATGGTGATCAGCTTTACTATTGACAGAAAAGATGCATCCTGTGAGAAAATATGAAGAATAAATGTACCTAATAGGCTTACCTCACTCTGGAGGCTACCAGCATGTTTCACACGGAGGATCTCGGGAGTATCCCAGGCATAACAGCCAATACCCTTCAGCCAGTTCAGATCATCCTTGTAGAAAATCTGGGGACGAATGAATAAATTCAGCTTTTCTTTAGTAGCTGTATTTATCTTTCATTTAGTTTAAATTCTTCTTTGGTATAAGGATATATCTAAATGTAGACCTCTGAGTTTGGTTTTATTATGTTGTGTTTTCTTAAAAATATAGAGATTATAATGGATAAATGCCAATAAGTGAAGTTAAAGTGTATAATGTTTAAAGTGAAGGGAAGTGAGATTTATTTATATTGCACTTTTCAGCAACAAGGCAAGCCAAAGTGCTTTACAACAGAAACAAAACAGAATCCAATACAGCAAATACATAATGAAACACACAAAAAAGAGAAAACACATAAAATAAAATAAAATAAAATAACACATATAACGCAGAGTAACTGGATTTTTATTATGCATGAACGTGGCTGCAGGCTAGTTGGTTACTCACATCGCTGAGCTGTTCGTTGACTTTGCGGGCTTGGACGTACACCTGCATGTCAGGCAGGCAAATCCACTGGTGCAGATATTTACGGTAGTTGATCCCACTGACGCTGTTCTGGGTGTTGCGGGCTGACACGACCTCCAGCATGTCCGGGGGAATGTGGTTTTTGGCTTTGGTTTTCTCATAGTTCTCCTTGTACAGACGCTGCCAAGACACAGACGATCATAAGAGTTTTCACATCAAGTATTTGGAATAAATCTACACAGCTGGATGTATGTTTATTTTAATGAAAACTAACCTTACGATGCATTTTACACTAAAACAAATACACAAGCAGGGTTCCTACACATATTCCATGTTAAAATTCCATACTTTTCCATGTTTTACAGGGCTTTCACAGTAAATATACTGTTGTTGGTGTTTTATTACCTGGATGCTTCAAACACCATTTAAAAAAGCTATGTGCAAGAAAAAAGCAGAGAGCAACATTTAAAACTTCCCAGTTTTCCGAATTACCTTTTAATTGCTAGAAGTTAGCAATTAGTCTCATTAAACAACACAGGATCATTTCTTTGTGTTGAATTGCCCTGAATTTCCTTGTGTTGAATCAAGCTAATACTTCATCCCATTAAGGGCTAAATTGTATTGTGTCATATCGTTTTTTGCTGCTAATGTATCTTTAATTTATTGTTGGCAGCGTGTTGAGATATGTATCTTATCGACCACAACCCAAATCTGCATGCATCAGGGATTCTCAGTCAGTAAATCAAACAAAAAGATACTGAAGGTCAAAACATTAAACTCAAGGTTTAATGTGATAAATAATAACTATATTTCTAGAAATTTTGATTTTTCCATTTTTAAAATGCACGAAGGAATAAAAAATAGAAAGAAAAAAATGATTGTCCATATTCGGTTTTCTTTTTTTCTCACTCATTCACAACTGCAAAATGCTAAAACGTATTCCATACTTTTCAGGATTGCGTAGGAACCCTGCACAAGGAAGATGTATACATTTTACTTACATCCAAGACCAGCTTTCCAGCTTTGACGCAGCGGGCCGTGGCAGGATCGTCTTGAAGTGACTTGGGCAGAGTGTAAAGGGATTTGAACTTCTCATAATCTGCCTTGTACTTGACCTAAAGTGGGCAAGAGGATCTATGTAATCTCTTAAAAGTCAACAGTGAAACTCACATCCTAATCATCATATATTAACATCGGGAAATGATACTGTGAGAAGTGAAAATTGAACTTACATTGCTGAGAACAACCTTCTGATGTTTGGCATGTTGCAGCGCATTAGAGTCAGCTGGAATTTGGTAGCTCGTTGCTTTGATTTTATCCCAAGTAGATGTGTAGTTTTTCTGAGGATAAAAAAAATGACAACATTATCAACATGTTGCTGCCTCACAAAGAGATAACCATCTTAATGTGACCTATGTAAAATGATCTTTTTTTGCTTACATTGCTGAAGAATAGTTTAAAGTTGTGGCATCTGGCGTAATCAGCTGTGTCCAGAACAGTGGTATACAAGTGCTTCTCCTTGTGATACGCCTCCCTGTAGTTCAGCTGTCAATGATAATTCAGAATTAAAACTACAAGTAAGTGATGTTTTTTGCCTAAAAGAAATACTGTTTTAAAGCAGCTCACTTACATCACTGGCCCAGGTGTGACCCAGGACAGCAGTCACATACTCCGGGGTGTCTGTCACAATTGAGTAATTGTGGAATTCCTTCTTGGCGTCTGCTCTGTATTTAAGCTGTTAGGGATATATTAGATAGATTATCACAGAGTTGAATAAATCAGTTTCTAATTTAAGCTTTAACGAACCATATATCATGGATTTCTATGTTGCTACTCACTTCACTTTGCATATCGTATGACTTCTTGGCACGAATAATCTCTGGTGTATCCCAGACATAGCAGCCAATACCCTTCATCCAGTTCAAGTCATCCTTGTAGAAGACCTATCAGAAGATATTAGTAGAAAGAACAATATGTTCAATAATAAACCGAAAATGTTCATTTTTGTGTTTTCTATTTAACCGACCAATGATGGTGTCAAGGTACGCAAAAAATACTGTTTAAATCAGAAGCTTGTCATTAAAAATTATTACAACAATAAAGGATGTCTTTAATAGGAAAAACTCTTTGTTAGTGAACAGCAAAGTAAAATAGCGCCTGTTTTAAAGACCATAAACAGATGAATATTAGATGTTCATGTGGCAAAAGTTTGTTCGATAATATGTCCCAGAGTCTTTCAAAACAATCACGACAGACATTGTTTTGATTTGAAACACGTTATAAAGCTGTAATGAGTTTAACAGAAATGAGAAATAAAAAAGGACCATACTTAACAACATGCAGCAGCAATGCAAGAAAAACTAGAGAAGTTGCAGTTGCAGTGCAGTTGCAGTGTGAATGCTTATTTTGCTGAATGATTTTGCTGAAAGTGGCTGAAGATATGCTGAACAGCTGAAGTGTAATGAAGATGCAAAAAGTGGAACAGAAGCTGATTTGTAGAAGATTTGCATAAGGTAGAAGAACAAAAGCTGAAAGAAGCAGAAATTAGTTTAAAAAGCTGA
>NC_051435.1:22747230-22762069 GCF_001649575.2 Kryptolebias marmoratus | reverse complement strand
AAAGAGAAACAGGAAAACAATGGTGTGAATGCTATAAAGCATTCACACAATAACTTACATCACTAAGAATCTCATTGGTTTTTCGGGCACGAATGGCATCCTCCTGCTCCGGATGGCAAGTCCACTGGTGCAGGTAGGTGCGGTAGAGGACATCGCTCAACATGTCCTGGCACCGCTTAGCTACTTTGTTAGCGATGATGTCAGGTGGGAGGTGGATCTTGGTCTTGGTTTGATGGTAGTCCTTCTGGTAGATCCTCTGTTAGGACAGTGTTATTTGGATAAAACAAAAGTGAAATCCTAATCGCAACTATAATGTCTTTTAAAGGAAACTTGCAAGCAGCAACATCATTTTTAGGGAAACAGAAAAAATATAAATTACTATAACATGGTTATCTTGTTGAGGTGGAAGCATCTATCTAACATTTTCTCATAAACCTGTAGACCACAAAATAAACAGAAGATTGGGTCCGTCTTACCATAGGCTTATTCTTCTCCTGCTGTCCACAGCGCACAGCCTCAGGGAAGTCCACCAGGGTTCCAGCCATGTAATGACCTTTGGCTTTCTCATGGGCGATCTTGTACTTGACCTAGTGTTCAAAAATAATTAAAGTCTTCATTTTATTTACATATCAGTAGAAGAAATCATATGACCCTACATGATTTTGACTTGAAATAACTTTTTTTTTAAATAAATCTAAAAATAAGAGAAGATACTCACATCACTGGCAATCTCCCTGCCCTTTTTGCCGCTGACCAGAGGGATGTATTCGTGGTTCAGCTGGTAGCTCGTTGCCTTGGTGCCGTCCCATTGAGACTTGTACAGTTTCTAAAAAGGCAAAAGGTTGTTGCAAAAGTTAAAAGGAGGCAAATAAAATTACAGCAAATATAAAAACTAATGAAGACATCTAAGGTATTTAAAATTACCTCACTGATAGTCTTAGCCATCTCTCTGCTATGGGCCAGTTGAGGAGTGTCATCTGAACCAATGTAATGACCTTTTTCAGCGTTAAAGGTCTCTTTGTATTTCAGCTATAATAAAAAAGACAAAGAAAAGTTGAAATTTTTTTTTGCTCACAAATATTATTTTGCTTTTTTTCTTTTAAATCCAAATATCAAAACTACATACGTCACTGAGGTTTGCAGCATTTATTTTTGCCAGGACGATCTCAGGACGATCCACAACCAGGGTGAATTTTCCAAAATCTTCTTTGGCATTCTTCGTGTAAAGCCTCTGTAGATAAAATCACACCAGCAAGGCAAAACACAATAATGCAAAATGGGAAACGTGTGACAGAAGAAAAACAGAAACAGTAAAGACTTAAGGTTATGAAAGAAAAAAAAAACCTACATCATTGAGAATTTCCTGAGCCTTTCTGACTTTGACGTGGTCAACAGAGTCAGCTGCCATCCAGCCACAGCCACGAATCCATTCCAGATCTGCCTTGTACACATTCTGCAGACAGAAACCGGTATATTTAGGAAATAAAAACAAAAGATTCATAGCAACTAATTAAACTGACATGACAAGTCCTGATTTGTCAGCTCACATCACTCTGGAGGTCATAAATCTTTCTGGCCTGGACCACATCGTTGGAGTCGGGCAGACAAGTCCACTGGTGCAGGTGTGTTCTGTAGTTGAAGTTGTTGACTTGGTTCTGGCATTTCTTGGCCAGTTCCAGATTCAGCATGTCCACTGGCAGATGGAACTTGGTCTTGGACTTGTTGAAGTCCTTCTTGTACAGAACGTCACTGGCGATCTTGCCTGAGTTCATGGCCAGCACAATGAGAGGATCATCCAGGACACTGAGGGCTCCGATGTGGTGGCCGACCTGTTTGCGGTATCCCTCCAGGTACTTATACTACAGAATAAACAAAAATCATTATCCCTATGTTATCGGGTTCTCAGTTAAATAAAATCTAATTATATTATGTGTTCTTAGTATGAAATCAACTCATATAATTTTGTTCCATTACTTACTTTACTCTGCACTTTAGTTGTAGATATGCACTGTTTGATGGGTACGGCATCTCCAGGCATGAAGTATCCTGTGGCTTTCACCTTGTCCCATGCTTCTGTGTACAGTTTCTACAAAAGGCATAAATTAATATTATAATTTCCTCATAGCATCTACACAATTGCTGAGTATAAACAGGGAGAAGACTGTCAAAAGATAAAGTATTGGTAAATAAAATATGTAGCAAATAACACAAATTAACATCTTACCGGGTGAATGTTTTTAGCCACTTCTCTGGCTGTGGCAAGAACTGGACTGTCCACCAGTGAGTACTTAGTCTTGTCCTGGTGCCAAGCCTCACGATATTTAGCCTGCACAAAAAAAAAAAAGAAATTCAGGGATAATCAATAAAAACAATGGAAATATAAAACAGCAATATCGGTGATTCATCTCATACTCAGACATCTTAATGGTTAAAACCTAGCCTCACCTCATTCAAGACGTCAGCAGCGTTCTTGGCGCAGGTCAGGTCAACTCTGTCAACAGGAACTGTGTATTTCTGCTCATCCAACTTGACACGGTAGCCTCTCTGTGGAATAAAAATGTATACAGTAAAAAAATTATCAAATGAAATAGTCATTTTTGACTATAATAAAGGATACTTTTCAAAATGAATACTAAAAAGTTTATACTTTAGGAGTGTGTACAAGTGTGAGGCTAGACAGGTGTTCAACTTACATCAGCGAGAATCTTCTGTGCGTGCTTCACCTTTATCACATCCACACATTCATGGGGCATCCATCCGCAGCCACGTATCCACTCCATATCAGCCTTGTACACAGCCTGGAAGATAACAAAACAGATTTACTTTAAATAAGAGTGTAAAGTATTCGGGCAATAACCAGGATGTGGGAGATTCTTGACTTGAAATAGTGCATTTGATGAAATATTGTTTACAACTGCTGACATAAACCTACATCACTCTGAAGATCATAGGCTTTCCTGGCCTGGACCACATCGTTGGAGTCAGGCAGACAAGTCCACTGGTGAAGGTGGGTCCTGTAGTTGAAGTCGTTGACTTGGATCTGGCATTTCTTGGCCAGTTCAAGATTCAGCATGTCCACTGGCAGGTGGAACTTGGTCTTGGACTTGTTGAAGTCCTTCTTGTACAGAGCGTCACTGGCGATCTTGGCTGAGTTCATAGCCAGCATGATGAGAGGATCATCCTGAACGCAGCGGGCACCGATGTGGTGGCCGACCTGTTTGCGGTATCCTTGTTTGTACTTGTACTAATTTAAAAAAATAAAATAAGACAAAAGATAAATAAAAATTCACCAAGTAGATCATTGATTATTGTATTGATTTGTTTCTCTCCCTTACATCACTAATGATGTCTCTGGAAGCTTTGGCTCTTAGCACAGAGATGGCGTCCTCTCTGACGTTGCAAGCTTTGGCCTTTTGTTCATCCCATGCCTTTGTGTACAGTCTCTGCACAGGACAAAAAGAATAAAATTTCAATTTTACATGTAAATTACTTAGATATATTTTTACACTTGAGATAATATTTTCAAGTGTAGATGTTGTTCAATATAAGCACAATTATTATATATTTATCCCAGTAAGAATAATTACAGACTTACATTGCTGACATTGATAGCATTGGCCTTGGCCAGTTCATAGGGGGGGATGTCAGGAGGAATATGGATGACAAGCTTATCTTTGTCCCAAACTTCCCTGTATTTCCTCTGTTAAAGAGAGACAGAAAAATGAAAACATTCACAGTTCTTCATTAAAAAAATATTCTCAAATGTTTAACATAAAATCTAAACTTATTCAAAGAAAAACATTTGTGGTAGTACGTTAATACTCACATCACTGAGGATGTCAGAATTTTGCTTAGATAAGACAATAGCTGGGAGGTCAACAACACTGGTGAACTTGACGGTGCTTGGGTGCTGGCGGTAGAGTCTTTCATTAAGCACGGTCTGGGCGTGTTTAACTTTGACGACATCCACGCAGTCCTGGGGTGACCAGCCGCATCCTCTCAGCCACTCCAGATCGGCTTTGTAAACAGCCTAAAAAACAAGTTCAGGTTTTAATCCCTCTGAATGTCATGTTTGTTTTTAGTTTTTAGTGTTTTCAGATGTTTCAGTAAAATTTGTTGAACACAGCTGTATGTTCTAAATATGTGAGAAACTTGAATATAATTGAAACTACAAGATTTATGCTGTTAAAGTTTAGGATATGATTGATGTACAGTTAAAAATAAATAAATGACAAGCTGATCAAGCTTACTGTGTACTCACATCACTCTGTAAGTCATAGATCTTTCGAGCCTGGACCACATCGTTGGAGTCTGGCAGGCAAGTCCACTGGTGCAGGTGAGTCCTGTAGTTGACGTCGTTGACTTGTTGCTGGCATTTCTTGGCCAGTTCGATCGTCAGCATGTCAA
Organism: Kryptolebias marmoratus; assembly: GCF_001649575.2. Lineage (NCBI taxonomy): Eukaryota > Metazoa > Chordata > Actinopteri > Cyprinodontiformes > Rivulidae > Kryptolebias > Kryptolebias marmoratus. The sequence goes on along the minus strand of NC_051435.1, from coordinate 22,757,662 downwards.
CTGGGAGATGATACTTGGTCTTGGTCTTGTTAAATTCACTCTTATAGATATTGTTGCTGAAGACTTTGGCTACATGAGCAGCCAGCATGATCAGTGGGTCATCGTTAACACTGAGGGCACCAATGTGATGGCCGCACTGCTTGCGGAAACCAGCCTTGTATTTGTACTGGAAGTTTCATAAAAAATATTTGTATCAGTTTCTATTACACTGAACTCTGTACAACACATCATTAACTGAGCTAAGGGTAACGTAGTCTGTAAAACCAAGAGATGACAGTATGAAAATGTTTGACAAAAGGGACACAAACTTACATCACTGACGATATCACGAGAGTGTTTGGCTGCCAGAACAGAAACGGCATCTTTGGGAAGGAAGTAACCTTTGTTGATAGTGTTAACAAAACCTTCACGATAATATTTCTGTGGAAAAAACAGGAGATTTCTGTTAGGTTTTCATATATAGTATGTGCAACAAAGTTCTTCAGATTACACTATGAGTTTATTAAGATATATAACTAATACAACAATTACACATAAGATAAAGACCTCAAATGCACTAACTGGTTGCATAAATATGTAAAAAACTGCTGCATTACCAGACTGGTGTTGAGTTTATTCTGCTTGGCCAGGAAGATCTCTGGAGTGTCAGGCATGACGTGAATAATGGTCTTGTCCTTCTCCCAGGCCTCAATGTAGGCTTTCTGCAAACAAAAATTTAAAAATATACTATGTATTTGTGTAGTTTGATGGAAGAGAATTTATTGGGGCCATAAAAAGATGGGATGGGTCTTAAAAGTTAATATTAAAAAAGAGCCCATAAACACACTAAAGTTGATTTAAAAAAGTGCCTTTGATACCTTGTTCATGATCTGAGCATTAGCCTGAGCAAGAGCATATGGCATGTCTGTTGTACTGGCAGTGAACTTGAATTTGCTGGGATGCTCCCGGTAAGTCCTGTCGGTCAGAATCTCTGCTGCTTTCTTGGCCTTCTCTACATCCAGTGAACCAATTGGCACCCACCCGGTTCCCTTGATCCATTCCATGTCAGCCTTGTACACAGCCTATAAGCAGCATAAAAAAAGAGTCAGGCATAGGCTTTTTAAAAGCAAAATATATTAATGCAGTGCTCAGTAAACATATTAATGGAAATGCTCAGTTCTTACGTCACTCTGGAGGTCATAAGCCTTTCTGGCTTGAACCACGTCGTTGGAGTCCGGCAGACAGGTCCAGTTGTGCAGGTGAGTCCTGTAGTTGAAGTCGTTGACTTGGATCTGGCATTTCTTGGCCAGTTCCAGATTCAGCATGTCCACTGGCAAGTGGAACTTGGTCTTGGACTTGTTGAAGTCCTTCTTGTACAGAACGTCGCTGGCAATCTTGGCTGAGTGCAGAGCCAGCACGATGAGAGGATCATCCTGGACACTAAGGGCACCGATGTGGTGGCCAAGCTGTTTGCGGTATCCTGTCTTGTACTTGTACTGTGTGGAAATAAAATACAGTTATAATTGTAAGTATACAAGTATGCCCAAGAAGCCACAAAAGTATTGAGTAACATGTTACATACATCACTAATGATATCTCTTCCGTGTTTGGCAGCAATAACAGAAACAGCATCGGGCTTCATGTTGTAGCCCTTTCTGAACATTTTCTCAACAGCTTCTCTGTAGATTTTCTACAAAAACACATAAACAATACAAATTAATTATAAAAGGTAAAAAACAATGAAGAAAGCTAAAATTGTTGAAAACCAATTACACATACATTGCTAATATTGTAAGCATTAGCTTTGGATAGCAAAATTTCAGGAATGTCAGGAGTAACGTGGGTCTTAATTTTATCTGCCTCCCATGCAGCGATGTAGTTTCTCTGTGGAGAGAAGAAAAAAACAACATAAACACTAAGAAGAGTCATAACAAATTAGCTAAAGTACAAAATGAGACTTTACAACTCTTTACCTTATTAATGATGTCAGCATTTGTTTTAGCTAAGACCATGGGCATGGCGGTCATATCAGTCTTGTACTTCAGTGTGTCTGGTTTTTGTCTGTACAGACGATCACTGAGAATCTTTGCAGCGTTCTTGGCTTTCACCACATCCAGGGAACCAATGGGGATCCATCCTACACCCACAACCTCATCCATGTCAGCTTTGTATACAGCCTGGAAGAAAAAGCTTGAACTTTAGATAGCACACAAAAACAGTAACATGATGTGATAAACTGATTGGGCGACAGAAAGGCTATGTTTATGTCCACAACTGTTGACATAAACTTACATCACTCTGAAGATCATAGGCTTTCCTGGCCTGGACCACATCGTTGGAGTCAGGCAGACAAGTCCACTGGTGCAGGTGAGTTCTGTAGTTGAAGTCGTTGACTTGGATCTGGCATTTCTTGGCCAGTTCCAGATTCAGCATGTCCACTGGCAGGTGGAACTTGGTCTTGGACTTGTTGAAGTCCTTCTTGTACAGAACGTCGCTGGCAATCTTGGCTGAGTTCAGAGCCAGCATGATGAGAGGATCCTCCTGCACGCAGCGGGCACCGATGTGGTGGCCAACCTGTTTGCGGTATCCTGTCTTGTACTTGTACTGATGGATTTAGAAGGAAATTATTGATTATACAACTGAGGCATCGTTCACATCAGATTAGCAAATACAGTAAGTAAAATAAACAGACACATGAAACAGTATGAGGGACTCACGTCACTGACGATGTCTCTGGAGGCCTTAGCAGCCTTGACAGAGACTGAGTCTGGAGGAAGGAAGTAGCCTTTACTGATGGTCTCCTCAAAACCTTGTCTGTAAAGTTTCTGCAAGAAAAGAAACAAATATTTTACAGTGATTTAAAATTACTGACAATCTCATAAAACCCAGTATAAGAATTCCATCTCTCTGTTTTGTCGAGCCAGCGTGAACTGAATAGGTAAGCAAAATGGCCAACATGTGCCTCCAAATCATACAAAAATGACAGTAGATACTTAATCAAAACTGCAAGAGAAAATGTGATCTTACTAAAATGGCTGTGGGTAAGGTCAGATAGCAACTAAAGTAGGATTGATGTCTTTTTAAAATCGTCAAAAAGAATACGACTAACCTTGCTCATGTTGATAGCATTTTGTTGAGAGAGCATAATCTCAGGAGTGTCAGGCATGACATGCAGCTTGGTCTTTTCGTTCTCCCATGCCTCTGTGTAGAGGCGCTGCAACGCAAAAAATGAGGTGTTAACTAAAGTTTTCTATCAGAGAAATAAGAAGGTGAAACAGCTTCTAAATCTAGATTATGGGTAGTTTTACCTTGTTCATTGTTAAGGCATTATTCTTTGCCAGCACAATGTCCATGGCATCAATGGGACTAGTGAAATGAATAGTGCTGGGGTGCTGGCGGTAATTTCTGTCAGTCAAAATCTCTGCAGCCTTCTTGGCTTTCTCCACTTCAAGTGAGCCAATAGGGACCCAGCCCAGACCCTGCAGCCACTTCAGGTCAGCTTTGTAGACAGCCTGCAATCCACAACAGCAGAATTGATTTCTTATACACCTAAAATCATAAAATCCGAGATGAGTATTAACAATATGAGTAACACTCACATCACTTTGAAGGTCATATGCAGTTCTGGCTTGGACCACGTCGTTGGAGTCTGGCAGACAGGTCCAGTTATGCAGGTGAGTTCTGTAGTTGAAGTCGTTGACTTGGATCTGGCATTTCTTGGCCAGTTCCAGATTCAGCATGTCCACTGGCAGGTGGAACTTGGTCTTGGACTTGTTAAAGTCCTTCTTGTACAGAGCATCACTGGCGATCTTGGCTGAGTTCAGAGCCAACACGAGCAGAGGGTCATCCTGGACGCAGCGAGCACCAATGTGGTGACCAACCTGCTTACGGTATCCTGTCTTGTACTTGTACTACGAAAAAAAACAAGAAAACATCTTGTTCAAAAATTTGAGATATAGTAAAGCAACTGTATTATTGACATTTCTGCTTTGTTAAACTGTGCATCAAATTAGTGTCAATAAGAAAAAAGAATGTTAGTGCATCTTTAAGATTTTTAGAATAATCTCTAACTGCAAGAAGAGGAGCAAAAGAAAATATTTTTACATCGCTGGCAATGTCCCTGGAGGCCTTTGCTGCTTTAATTGAAATGGCATCATTGCGCATGTCATATCCTTTCTTCTTGGCTTCTTCATTTGCCTGCTTGTAATTTTTCTGAAAATGATAAAAAACATTTCTTTGATATTGACTCTGGCAATGTTTTGTTTTAAATATGAAGGGTTCCATTTTTTAATTGAACATATGTAAATTAAAGTTTGACATTAATATAATTGCTTTAGGTAAAGGTAAAGTTTGGTAACAATAAAAAAGTCTTACTAAGCTGTAGTTGTAACAGTTTGCTTTAGCAAGAAGCACATCCATGGCATCCGGCATGACGTGGATCTTTGTCTTCTCATTATCCCAGGCTTCTGTGTAGGCTTTCTGCAGATAAAAATACAAGATATGTACTTTTTTTCAAAGACAAACATTTTTCCTATTTCACATTTGTAGTTCAGTGGAATTATTTTGTATTAAATTCACAATTAGAGTACTTTTGAAAACATACCTTGTTCATTATCTGAGCGTTGGCTTTAGCCAGTACTACTGGCATGTCCTCAGTGGTGCACTTGAATCTGAAGTTGCTTGGATGCTGACGATATGTTTTCTCACACAGGATCTCAGCAGCTTTTTTCGCCTTCTCAACATCCAGTGACCCTATAGGCACCCATCCAATGCCCTGCATCAACCTCAGGTCCTCTTTGTACACAGCCTGGGCAAAACAAAAATGTTTCATTTGATAAATAGCGCTTAATAAGGTGTAAACACTATAAATATAGTTCAGAACTGAATCAACTTTCCTCAGAATAACTGTAAGAGCTTTAACTCACATCACTCTGTAGGTCATAAGCATGCCTGGCCTGGACCACATCATTGGAGTCAGGCAGACACGTCCACTGGTGAAGGTGGGTCCTGTAGTTGAAATCGTTGACTTGGATCTGGTTCTTTTTGGCCAGTTCAAGAATCAGCATGTCCACTGGTAGGTGGAACTTGGTCTTGGACTTGTTAAAGTCCTTCTTATACAGAGCATCACTGGCGATCTTGGCTGAGTTCAGAGCCAACACGAGCAGAGGGTCATCCTGGACGCAGCGAGCACCAATGTGGTGACCAACCTGCTTACGGTATCCTGTCTTGTACTTGTACTACGAAAAAAAACAAGAAAACATCTTGTTCAAAAATTTGAGATATAGTAAAGCAACTGTATTATTGACATTTTTATTTTTATTGCATCTTTAAGATTTTTAGAATAATCTCTAACTACAAGAAGAGAAAAAGAAAATATTTTACATCGCTGGCAATGTCCCTGGAGGCCTTTGCTGCTTTAATTGAAATCGCATCATTGCGCATGTCATATCCTTTCTTCTTGGCTTCTTCATTTGCCTGCTTGTACATTTTCTGTGTAAACAAACAAACAAAATCATCTTTAGGAATCTTCTTTTAAATGTATTACAAAGCATGATGCTTAAAAGATTATGGAACAACTTCTTGCTTATCATTAAAAGGACTTACCTCACTGTAGATAACTTTGTTTGCTTTGGCCAGAACAACGTCAATGGCATCGGGCATGATGTGGATGCTGGTTTTGTCTTTGTCCCAGGCTTCAGTATAGGCTTTCTGTAAAGATTTAATTTTTCTTTAATCATCACTTTTTTATCATTTATAATAAGCCAACTTTAAATATGGCACAATAGCTCTGTGACTTAATTTAGAATAGCTGAATATGATTTATCAGGGTAAACGTGGTCAAGCAGAGAACCTGTGTTCTCTGTTTAATATATATTGTTAGTGTCCCATTCAAACTGACTAGTTTCAAAGTTACATAAATAAATACTTATAAAATACAGTCAACCTCAAGCTTTACGTCTTTAGGAAAACATAAAATAAGGTGGTTATGGTAGTTTTTGACTATGCAGATGATGCTTTGTTTTCTTGTGTGTGTTAAAGACATGTTTTTTAAATATTAGAGGAGGGGAGCACGGTGGATCAGTGGTTAGAGCTGTTGTCTCTCAGCAACAAGGTTGCAGGATTGCCTCCCGCCCTTTCTGGGTGGAGTTTACATGTTCTCCCTGCGCACATGTGGGTTTACTCCAGATACTCTGGTTTCCTCCCACTGACCAAAAACATGCATGTTAAGTTAATTGGGGGACATTTTGCCTTTCATGAACACTCTTACACAATGAATTAAATGAGGTTAAATTATGCTTAACATAACAATCTAGTTTGCTGTAGTTGTTCATTTAAAATAATCATAATGTAATAAATAATATTCTCTTCATTTATTTGTTTGCATCAAATGCTGCCATCTTGACAAAAAACATAAAAAAAAAAGAATATGAGAAACTAAGAAAAAACCAGAGGGAAAACTTTTATACCTTGTTCATAATCTGAGCATTGGCCTTAGCCAGTGCCATAGGCATGTCCTCAGTGGTGCACTTGAATCTGAAGTTGCTTGGATGCTGACGATACGTTTTTTCACACAGGATCTCAGCAGCTTTTTTCGCCTTCTCAACATCCAGTGACCCTATAGGCACCCATCCAATGCCCTGCATCAACCTCAGGTCCTCTTTGTACACAGCCTGGAAAAAGCACAAGGTTTGTTGTTGTATTATGTCATCAAAAAAGTTACAAAAATAAAAATGTGCAGCGATTTCTACTTACATCACTCTGTATGTTGTATGCATTTCTAGCTTGGACTACATCGTTTGAGTCTGGCAGACACGTCCAGTTGTGCAGACGTGTAATATAATTGGCATGGTTGACCTGAATCTGATTCTTCTTGGCCAACTCAAAGGACAGCATGTCCACTGGCAGGTGGAACTTGGTCTTAGACTTGTTGAAGTCCTTCTTATACAGAGCATCACTGGCGATCTTGGCTGAGTTCAGAGCCAGCATGAGCAGAGGGTCGTCCTGGATGCAGCGAGCACCAATGTGGTGACCGACCTGCTTACGGTATCCTGTCTTGTACTTGTACTGACAGAAAGAATGACAGTTTTTTTATCAATAAAGTCTGGTAAGGTAAAGAAAAGAAATGTAATGAAAATACAGATAGGCACTTACATCACTAGCAATAACAGAGGAGGCTTTTGCGGCCTTGATTGCAATGGCATCAGCCCGAACATTATGGCCCTTCTTCTTGGCTAACTCATTGTCCAGTTTGTATAGTTTCTGCAAAATAAAAAAGAGACACTTTGCAAATTGTATTTCTGGGTCACCTAAATCCTTACACTAAGTGTTAAGCATGCATTTATTTGAAAATCAGAATTTATGGCAGATCTGGAATAAATAAATAAATAAATTCTAAGTCTTCAGTAAAATGAAGGTACCACACTTTACCTCGCTGTTGTGTTTCCTGTTCTCCCTGGCTAGAACAATGTCCATTGCATCCGGCATGACATGGATTGATGTCTTGTCTTTATCCCAGGCTTTTGTGTAGGATTTCTAAAAGTCAAAAATTTATTGGTCATTAAATTTCAGGCAGTTCATTCAAAAAAAAAAAAAAAAAAAATCCTTTTAAGTTAGTTTTGTTGGGTACCTTATCCATAATCTGGTTGTTGGCAGTACACAGAGCCAGATCCATAGACTGCATGTCTTTGGTGAATTTAAACTTGCTAGGATGCTGGCGGTATTGTTTCTCACTGAAAATCTGCCCAGCTGTTTTTGCTTTCTCAACATCAAACGAACCAATTGGAACCCATCCTATTCCCTTCACGTAGCTGTCATAATCCTTCTTATACTCATTCTGAAGTTGAAAATGCAAAGAAGAATTAGTTACAAACCAATGCATCATCATGATTACATAAAATGTTAAACATTTCTATAAAGTTTTAACACATAAAATCCTTTGAAAAACGAAGAGTAGCATTTTCTGCATACATCACTGGCGATGAACTGCATGTTACGAGCCAGCTCCAGGTTCATGGCATCAGGGAGGAGCAAATTAGTGTGCTGGATCTGCTTGTATCCGATCATAGTCTGAATAGTAGAGGCCTGCTTGGCATGAACCACACTCCACATGTCCACTGGAGAGTGATACTTCAGCTTGGCCTTGTGGTAGTCCTGCTTGTAGAGCTTGTCGCTCTGTATCTTAGCCACCTGCATGTAGTGAACCAGGAGAGGATCGTCCTGCAGGCTGCGGAAACCAACATGGTGGCCTCTCGCCTTCTCATAAGCCAACTTGTACTTGTACTGTGAATGCAAATACATTTTAGTTATTCACCCAGTCTGTGCAGATATTTAATACACATGTGTTTTGAGTTTATTTTGTCAGCTTACATTACTGGCAATAACGGTACCAGACTTTGCAGCCAAAATTGGGATGGCATCTGCTTTAAGATTGTAACCCTTGTTGGCCATCTCCACAAGACCTGATTTATAAAGTTTCTGTGAAGACATAAAAGTAAGATACAGGTACAATAAAATTATTTTTACATAAAAACTAACATCAACAATTGACAGTATTTTCTGTTACATGAAACAATTTTGCCAGTTTTATGAATTTCCCCTACATTGCTCATATTAAGGGCGTTAGCTTTAGCCAAGATAATCTCAGGAACATCTGGCATCACGTGAACTTTCAGTTTGTCTTTTTCCCACGCTGCAGTGTATGCTTTCTGTAAACAAAAGACATTAGAAAAACAAATTAATTATTCTTGTTATAAATGGTGCTACAACATCATTGTTGTTGGAATGCACTTCAAAGTTAAAAACTTAGCACCTTGTTCATGATCTGGTTGTTGGCTGTACACAGAGCCAAGTCCATGGAGTCCATCAGCTTGCTAAACTTGTGTTTAGATGGATGAGAGCGATACTTCTTTTCACTCAAAATTTCTCCACCCACTTTAGCTGTCTCTACTGAAAGTGAACCGATGGGGACCCATCCTACTCCCTTCATGTAGCTGTCATAATCCTTCTTATACTCGTTCTAAAGTTGAAAATACACAGAAGAAGAACTAGTTATAAGCCAATGCATCATGGCCGCATACAATATTAAAGCAACAATGTATGTGTGGAATTTTCTGCATACATCACTGGCGATGAACTGCATGTTACGAGCCAGCTCCAGGTTCATGGCACCAGGGAGGAGCAAATTAGTGTGCTGGATCTGCTTGTATCCGGTCATAGTCTGAACAGTAGAGGCCTGCTTGGCATGAACCACACTCCACATGTCCACTGCACCACACTCCACATGTCCACTGGAGAGTGATACTTCAGCTTGGCCTTGTGGTAGTCCTGCTTGTAGAGCTTGTCGCTCTGTATCCTAGCCACCTGCATGTAGTGAACCAGGAGAGGATCGTCCTGCAGGCTGCGGTGGCCAACATGGTGGCCTCTCGCCTTCTCAAATTCTTTCTTATACTGGACCTAAAGGACAAGGAAAAATACAAAGGATATGTGTAGGTGATTAAAAAATGCATTGTTATTGTATTGTTATTCATAAAATATATTAATTACATACGTTACTGGCGATGTGTCTCCCGTGTTTAGCATGCAGAATAGGAATAGCATCAGGCTTCATGTCATATCCTTTGGCAATATCTTCCAACCACTTGTGCTTGTAGTGACTCTGCAAAAAATTAAACAAATGAATGAATGAATAAAAAACAAAGTATACCCACATTGTTTTGTCAAAATATTATTCACACGAACACTTGGAATTTTTGGCATTGCACATTTGCTGATTAATTATTGTCAAATTTGCACATTCAATAAAATCTTTAGTGGTCTTACCTCACTAACGGTCTGGGCATTGAATTTAGCCTGAAGGAACTCTGGGCTGTCAGCAGGCAGATGATAGGTGTGCATGAATTTTTCACCAGAAGCTTTGTATGCAGTCTAGATGAAAGAAAAAAAGGGTTGATTGAAAGAGTATGCTAAAGACGTTTTGGTATCACATAGTTTAGTATTTAAATATCTTTTGAAATAATTACAAATGTTACTGAATGTTTCACAAAGAGGAGGCGCTCTTACTTGGTCCATCTGCTTTGTGTTGGTCAAAGCTAGAGCCATGTTCATGGCATCACTCTTGCTTGTAAATTTAAAAGAACTGGGATGCTGGCGGTAGCTTCTGTTATCGAATGCAGCATTGGCAGCTTTGGCTTTCTCAACATCCAAAGAACCAATAGGAACCCACCCTATACCTTTGCAGTAGTTGTTGTAGTCTGATTTGTAGACATTCTGTCAGTGTAAAGAATACATACATATAAGCACACTATGTTAAATAGTCTGCTAGCATTGTCTAACAAATAAATAAAAGAAAATTGAGGGCTTACATCACTCTGAATCTCCATCATGTTGCGGTACAGCTGCAGGTGCATGTTGTCAGGAAGCAGGAGGAAGCTGTGAGGGACCTTTTTGTATCCGG
>NC_051435.1:22740497-22747130 GCF_001649575.2 Kryptolebias marmoratus | reverse complement strand
CCAACATGGTGGCCTCTCGCCTTCTCATAAGCCAACTTGTACTTGTACTGCAATGATAGATAAACGATTGTTTGTCAAATCTCCAACCTTCCATACATGATAAACATAATCTGCTGATAACTTACATTACTGGCAATAGTGGTACCAGACTTGGCAGCTATAATTGGAATGGCATCTGCTTTCAGGTTGTAGCCCTTATTGGCCATCTCCACCACACCAGCCTTGTAAAGTTTCTGCAGAAAATAGAACTAAATGTACTTCTATTCTCTAGATACAAACAGAAATGACATAATACGGAAAGCAACCATACACATTTCATATATTTTCAATCATGACAAGCAAAACTTCAATTTTTTAAAATGTTTGCACTGTAACAGATCGCCTTACGTTGCTCATGGTTAGAGCATTCGCCTTGGCCAGGAGAATCTCAGGAGAATCTGGCATGATGTGTGTTTTCAATTTGTCTTTTTCCCAAGCTGCAGTATAAGCTTTCTGGAAAAAAATAAAAAAAATAAAAAAATCAGCACAAAGAAAAACAATCACCTATAGGAAAAAAGTTTACATTTTGTCATATCCTACTTTTAAATGTTTCATACCTTGTTCATGATCTGGTTGTTGGCAGTAGACAAAACCAAGTCCATGGAGTCCATCAGTTTGCTGAACTTGAAATTAGACGGATGAGTGCGATACTTCTTTTCGCTCTGAATTTCACCACCAACTTTAGCTGTTTCAACTCCAAGAGACCCAATAGGTACCCATCCAATACCTTTGATATAGCTGTTCCATTCAGACTTGTAATTAACCTACAAAATGAAACAATGAGATAATAACACAAATCAATTTAAAGTTATGATAAATTAGTGAATTACCTAAAAGCCATAAGTAAAAAGAAAACTGTGGGCATACATCACTCTGAATCTCCATCATGTTGCGGTACAGCTGCAGGTGCATGTTGTCAGGAAGCAGGAGGAAGCTGTGAGGGACCTTTTTGTATCCGGTCATAGTCTGAACAGCAGAGGCCTGCTTGGCCTGCACCACACTCCACATGTCCACTGGAGAGTGATACTTTAGCTTGGCCTTGTGGTAGTCCTGCTTGTAGAGCTTGTCGCTCTGTATCTTAGCCACCTGCATGTAGTGAACCAGGAGAGGATCGTCCTGCAGGCTGCGGTGGCCAACATGGTGGCCTCTCGCCTTCTCATAAGCCAACTTGTACTTGTACTGCAATGATAGATAAACGATTGTTTGTCAAATCTCCAACCTTCCATACATGATAAACATAATCTGCTGATAACTTACATTACTGGCAATAGTGGTACCAGACTTGGCAGCTATAATTGGAATGGCATCTGCTTTCAGGTTGTAGCCCTTATTGGCCATCTCCACCACACCAGCCTTGTAAAGTTTCTGCAGAAAATAGAACTAAATGTACTTCTATTCTCTAGATACAAACAGAAATGACATAATACGGAAAGCAACCATACACATTTCATATATTTTCAATCATGACAAGCAAAACTTCAATTTTTTAAAATGTTTGCACTGTAACAGATCGCCTTACGTTGCTCATGGTTAGAGCATTCGCCTTGGCCAGGAGAATCTCAGGAGAATCTGGCATGATGTGTGTTTTCAATTTGTCTTTTTCCCAAGCTGCAGTATAAGCTTTCTGGAAAAAAATAAAAAAAATAAAAAAATCAGCACAAAGAAAAACAATCACCTATAGGAAAAAAGTTTACATTTTGTCATATCCTACTTTTAAATGTTTCATACCTTGTTCATGATCTGGTTGTTGGCAGTAGACAAAACCAAGTCCATGGAGTCCATCAGTTTGCTGAACTTGAAATTAGACGGATGAGTGCGATACTTCTTTTCGCTCTGAATTTCACCACCAACTTTAGCTGTTTCAACTCCAAGAGACCCAATAGGTACCCATCCAATACCTTTGATATAGCTGTTCCATTCAGACTTGTAATTAACCTACAAAATGAAACAATGAGATAATAACACAAATCAATTTAAAGTTATGATAAATTAGTGAATTACCTAAAAGCCATAAGTAAAAAGAAAACTGTGGGCATACATCACTCTGAATCTCCATCATGTTGCGGTACAGCTGCAGGTGCATGTTGTCAGGAAGCAGGAGGAAGCTGTGAGGGACCTTTTTGTATCCGGTCATAGTCTGAACAGCAGAGGCCTGCTTGGCCTGCACCACACTCCACATGTCCACTGGAGAGTGATACTTCAGCTTGGCCTTGTGGTAGTCCTGCTTGTAGAGCTTGTCGCTCTGTATCCTAGCCACCTGCATGTAGTGAACCAGGAGAGGATCGTCCTGCAGGCTGCGGTGGCCAACATGGTGGCCTCTCGCCTTCTCGTAGGCCAGCTTATACTTGTACTGTTCAACAGAAAAGATACAAATAACATTACTTTTTTAATGCCTAACATTCAAATAAGATGAGTACAATCCCAACTTACATTGCTGGCAATGTCTCTTGAAGATTTTGCAGCAACCACAGGAATAGAATCTTCCTTAACGTGATGTCCCTTGAGCAGATCTTGGCGATGAGCGTAGGTGTAATAATTCTGGATACAAACAAAGTCAGTTATTTTACAAATATAGAACCACCCTCTATATGTGTTTTTATATTGTATATATATTTTGAAACCTTGCCACTGACCTGGCTGATGTTGACAGCATTGTATCTGGCTTGCATCAGTTCAGGAACATCAGGTGGGAGGTGATAAGTGTGCATGAACTTCTCTCCATTGGCTTTATAATCTTTCTGCATAAATGTGATAAGGAAATTGATTTATATCTAATTTTTAAAAAGTCATACACTAAAACTATCTTTTTTACTATGATTTTTCCTCTCCTCACCACATTTAGTATCTTGGCATTGGTCTTAGCAAGCTCCATGCTCATGGAGTCAGGAGCACTGGTGAATTTGATTGTTGAAGGGTGTTGGCGGTACTTCTTCTCATCCAGAGCTGCTGCTGCCACCTTGGCTTTTTCCACATCCAGTGAACCAATAGGAACCCAGCCAGTTCCCTTGACACAGGTCTCATAATCCATTTTATAGTTGACCTGTAAAATAAGAAACCCCAAAAGAATTGGTCGATTATTGATCATTATTTACCGAAAAAATAAAGCATTTACAGACCTTATGTTACCAATTTCTCTAAAACTTACATCACTCGAATTTAAGTTCATGGTACGAGCCAGTTGGAGACCCATTGCGTCAGGCAGAAGACAATAATTATGATGATGTTGCTTGTAGCCAGTGTAAGTCTGCACTTTTGTGGCGTGTTTAGCATGAGCAACACTCAGCATGTCCACTGGAGATTGGAACTTCAGCTTGACCTTGTGGTAGTCCTGCTTGTAGAGCTTGTCGCTCTGTATCTTAGCCACCTGCATGTAGTGAACCAGGAGAGGATCGTCCTGCAGGCTGCGGTGGCCAACATGGTGGCCTCTCGCCTTCTCGTAAGCCTTTTTGTACTGGACCTAGGAGTAAAAGCACATAGGGAAATATAATATAATATAATATAACTGATGACTGCATACTCATCAGTTGTGTGATGCAGCAAACAGAACAGTACTTTTAGGATACTGCATGCTGATTATGAGTATACGTTTTCACTCATTCAGAGGACTTACATTGCTGACAGCATGTCTGGCTGCTTTGGCAGCAACAACAGGGATAGCATCAGGCTTCAGGTCATAACCTTTAGCAATCAACTCCTGCCAGGCATACTTGTAGTAGTTCTGAAATTGCAAATTACAGACAAAAACAACAACATGACATATAAACAATGATAAAAGCACATACATACAGAGAAAAAAATGCTATAAAATTTGGTTTACATAATTCAAAAATTTCTTAGTGTCCATGTCCGAGTGTGTTACCTGGCTGATGTTGTAGGCATTGCACTTGGCCTGGAGGAGCTCTGGGACATCAGGAGGCAGAGAGTACTTTTGATGGATCTCCTCAAGACCTCTCTTGTAGAACAGCTATGAGAGAACGCCAGGAGAGAAGAAATCAGATGAGATGCATTCGGATCAAAGCAACAACAAGAATGATCCTTTTAGAAAAGACTACTTGAAAAGATGCTAAATGGGCGACAGTGAGGATAACAGTGAACTCACATCACTCCTCTGAAGCTGGTTGACTTTAGCCTGCAGCATTATGGGATGGTCATCAATAGATGTAAATGGGATGGTGTCTGGGTGCTGTCTGTACTTTTTCTGAAAGAAAGAAGAGCATAAACACATTATGTAAAATGATTCACCAACCTACGACCTTCATAAATGTTTAGCCAGCTTGAAGACACACCTCATTGAGGATCTCAGCAGCTTTCTTTGCCTTTTCCACCTCCATGGAACCATATGGTATCCATGGCGTTCCTTTGACGAAGTTGTTGTATTCAGACTTGTAGTCATTCTTTGATGAAGAAAATATGTGAATACACACATTAAATACAACAATTAATATAACAACAAACAAACAATTAATACAAAATTCATGAAAAATATGAATAGAAATAAAGACTAATTATGCAGTAAAATCTTGTAAAGTCTGTGAATTCATACATCACTCTGGATGATGTTGGCCTTCTTGGCCAGGTCCAGCGGCACGCTGTCATAAGGAAGGTAGTAGTTGGTGCTGATGCTCCTGTACCCACGCATGCTGGCAATAGCTTGGGATTTCTTGGCCAAGGTGACTGATATCATATCAAGTGGTGTATGGTACTTGGTCTTTATTTTTTCGTAGTTCTTCTTATACTCACGCTGTTGACACATCAGAGAAATTTAGTTCAAGTTATCCTCTTTATTTAGCTTTACAAAGTATCATTTAGGAGGAAAGTAGCTAAGTTTAAAGACTTACATCACTCTGGATTTTGGCCACATGAACAGAGTGCAGGATCTTTGGATCATCATTAATGCTTAGTGCTCCAATCATCTGCCCCTTGTTCTTCTCATACTCCTTTTTATACTTAACCTGGAAAACAAAAACATTTTTGGACTTAACTAGGGAACAAAAACAGCTAAGCATAAAAAAAGTCAACAAGAAATACATAAAAGATGATTCTGTAGCATACTTACATCACTGACAATGTTTGTGTGAGCACGAGCAGCCAGGATTGAAATGGCATCACCCTTGATCTCAAACTTCTTCGCTTTAGTTTTCTCCCAGTCGTACTTATAGCAATTCTGCAAGGAGGAAATTTAACCAAAACACTTGGATAAAAATGAAAACTAATAGCAGTCAAACTTCAGAGACTGGTAGGAATCAGCAGTAACTCACATCACTCAGGTTAAAAGCGTTGACTCTGGACTGGATGAAGAAGGGATAGTCTGGGGGGAGACTATACTTGAACTTTGTCTGCTCGTGCTTTGCCTTGTAGTTCAACTGCAAAAGACAAAAATATAATTCATTAAAAAAAATCTTTTTCTAGTCTGTTATTCAGAGGAAAGGATTAGCCAGGAAGAAATGGGACGGTGAGAGGACTGAGGAGAGTAGATAGGATTATAGGGAGATGCAACATTGGACAAAGAGGGAGGTAGCAAAGGCAAAACAGGAGGCAAATAATGAGTTGGACAATTGGCTGGACACTAAAGCGGGAGAGAAGGACTTGTATCGACTGGCAAGACAGACCGAAGGCTGGAAAGGATGTGCAGCAGGTTAGGCTTCTTAAAGATAGAAACAGTAATGTTCTAACAAGAGAGGAGAGTGTGATGGGAAGATGGAAGGAGTGCTTTGATGAGCTGATGAATGAAGAGAATGAAAGGGAGAGAAGAGTAGAGGTCATAGAAACTGTGGACCAGGAAGTGGAAAAGGTTAGTGAGGATGAAGTTCGGAAGCTTTGAAGAGGATGAAGAAGGTGAAGGCAGTTGGATCAGATGACACCAGTGGAGGTATGGAAATGTCTCGGAGAGATGGAAGTGAGGTTTTTTACTCGATTATTCAATGGCATCTTTGAGAGTGAGAATGCAGGAGAAGTGTGTTGGTGCCAATCTTTAAGAACAAGGGTGATGTACAGAATTGTAGCAACTGAAGGGGAATGAAGTTGATGAGCCGCACGATGAAGATCTGGGAGAGAGTTGTGGAAGTTAGACTTAGATAAGAGGTGACTCTTAGTGAGCAGCAGTATGGTTTTATGCCAAGAAAAAGCATCACAGATGCCATCTTTGCTTTGAGGATGTTAATGGAGAAGTCCAGAGAGGGTCAGAAAGAACTTCATTGTGTTTTTGTAGATTTAGAAAAAGCATACAACAGGGTGCTGAGGGAGGAGCTTCGGTGTTGTATGAGGACATCTGGAGTGGCAGAGAAGTATGTTAGACTGGTACAGGACATGTATGAGGACAGCAGGACAGTGGTGAGGTGTCCTGTAGGAGTGACAGATAGCTTTAATGTGGAGATGGGAGTGCATCAAGGATTGGCTCTGAGCCCCTTCTTGTTTGTTCTGGTGATGGACAGACTAACAGATGAGGTCAGCCAGGAATCCCTGTGGACTATGATGTTTGCAGATGACATCATGATCTGTGGTGAGAACAGGGAACAGGTGGAAGAGAACCTGGAGAGGTGGAGGTATGCATTTGAAAGACGAGGGATGAAAGTCAGCCGTAGAAAGACAGAGTAC
>NC_051435.1:22720111-22740310 GCF_001649575.2 Kryptolebias marmoratus | reverse complement strand
TGAACGACTGGGAGGTAAAGTTAGAGAGGCCAGACTGAGATGGTTTGGACATGTGCAGAGGAGGGACAGTGGATATATTGGTAGAAGGATGTTAGAGATGCAGCTGCCAGGAAAAAGACAGAGAGGAGATATATGGATAAAGTTAGAGAGGACATGGAGGTAGTTGGAGTGAGGACAGAGGACACAGAAGACAGAGTTAGATGGAGGAGGATGACTCAACGTGGTGACCCCTGAAAAGGCAACAGCCAAAAGAAAAAGAAGAAGACAAAGAAGAAGATTTTCTAGTCTGTTTCAGTAAAATGCTGTTGGATTTCCTGTCACTGGAGGGCAGTAGTGCCTCATCTGGAGAGTGTCTGAATCTTCTCTTGCCTCCCAAACCCCTCTCTGATGACAAATTTTATTCTGGGCCAACTGAATGCTTGTTTCTATTTTTACTACAGCGAAATGGCTCTCCAGTTTCCATGGAGCCCACAGAAAGACATCTGGGCTACATGGATGATCGGGCACAGCTAACAAGATCAGCATTACTAAAAGAATTTGATCTAAGACATTAGTCTTTAGAAATTTCACCCAGTGAATTGACCAAACTAAAAACAAATACAGTCTCAACAAGCTTACAGAAATCACTATTATGATATGTAAAAAAAACAACATTGGTGGGTAATTTTAGATTACATTTTATGGGAATCTAAAGGGAGTTTATTGTCAAACTAAAAAAAAAATTCTTCACAATCTGATCCAAATGTGACACATACATCACTTAGCTGTTTGGCGTTGATGCTGGCTTGAACAAGGACTGGCGAATCCTCAACCTGTGTGAACTTCACTTTGTCTGGATGCTGCCGGTAAACTTTCTGAAAACCATAAAATTGAAAAAAAAAATAAGTGTCACGCATGCAAGTACTCAAAAAGAAATACTTACAAGAGTAAAATTCACTTTACTGGCTGTAGCTACTCACATCGCTACACTGCTGAAGCTTCTTCAGGGCTTCATATTCAGGTGTAACCGTTTGAGGAAAGAAGCATCTAGTTTTTATGTCTTCATAATCCGCCTTATATAAATGCTGAGGGGGAAAAAAAACATGTCATTTGTGAGAAATTTATTATGAAGTAAATTTTAAAATTCCTAATTTGATACATTGTTTTTGAAAAACAGGAATTCAAATGAGCATATACTGTATTTACCTCATTTTTATATTCCTCAACTTTCTGGCAGTGAAGCATGTAGAGGTCTTCATAGCTGCCGATGTAGTGGCCCTTCACCTCATTATCATACTTCTCTTTGTAACGTGTCTGAAAAAATTACAAATGTGTGCATTTAAATAATTTAAAAATTGTGTTTAATTAAAGCTGATGTTTGAATCTGTTAGCATTCTTACATCAGAGAACCGTTTAAGTACTGAGTCCATCTGAAACTTTGGAGTATCACAGTAGTTGATGCTGAAGCCTCTGGATTTCTCATAGCTGGCCTTGTATACTTTCTGCAAAAAAAAAAAAGATACACAGTTTAAAACGTGATGGGAAGAAAAATAAATAAATCACAAATAAATCTAGATTAGTAATTTGTAGAAAACAAGATAAAAAAATCCAAAAAGTTCATTGTGTGGATCAGAAAATCCCAGGTAAAAAAAGTAAAGATGTTTAGCAACAATGACTGAAATCAGTTTAAAAAATTTACAATTAATGCTCATAAGAAGCTACTTTCAGTTGTTTCTAAATAACTTCATTTCCATGACTAAAATGACAATCTACTTCACGAAAATGCATTACAGTCGTCATGCATGTTGGACACAAGCAGGTTGTGATAAAAAGACAAGATTTAATGACATGTCTTCACTAGCAGTGTAACCTACATGTCTGGTGTCATTCTGAGTCGAGGTCAAACAGATTTTCCACTCAGTCTTTCAGCTCTGATCCTCGTTCCTCTGATTAGTTTTGTGAACTTGTTTGAAAGCATTTCTTTACTATATGATGGCAGACATATTCTGTTGCTAGGAACTGTCTAATCACTAAGATTTTTTGCTCAAGATCAAGCAAAAATCTGGGTCCTCTAGCCTTTTTTTTATTATGTTTTGCCACAACAAATGGTGGCAACGGTGGGATTTCTCACAAGCTGAGACAAAAGTCTATGGCCACAGCAGACAGAAAGTCTCCCCTACAAAAAAAGATAGAGGCCTCAGCAGATGATGGAATCCTGAACCTCCAGACAGAAAGCTGTATGCTGAGACGCTTGGTGTTGTGTTTTGTCAAAACAGTCAACTTGTGGTGATTTGGTTTTTCTGTGGGTTTTGTTGGTGTTTTGTTTTTATTCTTTGGTTTGGGGTTTTGTTTCGATTCTGTATTTTGCTTTTTGTTGTCTCATGTTCATGTTGCATTTCACCCTTCCCCAGTCACTCATTTGCCGGTTAACCACGCCCATCTACACCTGTCCTGACTCTGTAATCACTCCACCTGTTCCCACTCACCTCGTTATCCTCAGTACTCAAATACCCGGTCATTTCTCCCACTAGTCGCTGGTTCATTGTCTGTGTTAGTCATTGGTTTGCTTGTTGTCTCGCTGCTGTTCTAGGTTCCCTGCTGGTCTTGTCTTGCTCCATGTTTTTCACACCTTGTTTGTCTATGTTTGTACTTAGTTTCAGTTTTTGCTGCCACGTCAGCCTTTTTGTTTTCATTTTGTTCCTTTAGTTTAATAAATTAGTTTTCGTTCCTCTTATTATGAGTCTGCGTTCTAGGTTCGCCATCGTCTCCACCAGTCCTGACACAACTTGTTTCTTAGCTAAGTATTCAACAAGATTTAAGTGTTAAATTACTAAAACATTTACATATAGAACATTTATGTGCATCTAATATTTTCCTGATATTTGTTTTTAAAATAAAAAGAGACTTTGCATAAAGTTTCTTAGACACCCACATCACTGAGGATGGTGCCAGCATATCTGAGCTGTCTCAGGAGCGGATTCTCTGTAGCAGGGAGCGTGTTGTAGTCGCACTGTGCTTTCGTCTTTTCATATTCCTTCTTGTATTGGACCTGAACAAAGAAAACAGATCAGTGGGAGAGAAAACAGAAACAAAACAGGTTGATGAGCTCTATTCAAATGACTGATGGTCGGTAAATATAAAAGTCAGTTTTTCTCTGTGCAAACAAGCCTAATCTACACATTCATACACAGAGATTCATGTTTGTTGTGTGTGAACGTGTGGGCGTCAATGAGGTATACAGAAACTGAAAAGGCTCAGACATTGTTACTGTACTCTGTAAAAATGAAACTCTGAATCTTTCCAGTGACAGTCATGCTGTGTGTGAGAGTTCCCTGCGTCAGAGAGGACTTGGTCCGTTGACTCACACTCTGCTTTGAGACATGGCTCAGCTCCCTGTCGTGTCTTCCACATGAGATACAACCTTTAAAAAAAAAAAAGAAAAGAAACCACCTTCGTGCCTTTGTGTGCTTACCTCACTGGCAGCAATACGAGCCTTCTTGCATGTGTTGTAAACAGGCGTTTCTGTTTGCATGAAATAAATTTGGTCTTTTGTGTCTTCAAAATGTTGCGTGTATTTTCTCTGGAAACAAAAAGCACAACGGTTAGTAATGAGGCAATGAAAAACCAAACAAAACAACCTAAGAAGCTAGGAAGTAGTGAACTCTTACATCGCTGAGGTTATCCATAGCCATCCTGGCGATGGCTACGTCAAAGTAGGGCGTCTCGCACCACTGACCCTTCACATTTTTATTGTAATCTTCCTTGTATTTAAGCTGTGAAGAACAAATAAAACAAACAATGTTAGTAGATATTTTTCCTAGAATACAGGCTAAATGGATAACACCATGGTTACATTTTGATATGTTTAATAAAAACATAGCTGGAATCATAAGAATGCCTGTAATGTAAACCTATTGTTAGCCTATCCTTTCATCGTAGTGTGGACACTTGTGTCAGAGAACAGGTGCACAGTTATTCCAGGCAGCAGCTCAGGGTTGGTTGATGTTTGAAGGCCTTGTTTCTATAACTGCACAATCCAAGGTTCAATTTTGAGCATTCAGAATGTACTTTTTCGTATTTTGTATGATGTGCATGAGTGCATTTCTCATATAAACCTTTAAAATTATGTGTGATTTCAGAGACATTGGTTAAACACTAACTATCCAGTATTTTAATTTGGTCTAATCATGTATTAGTTACAGTCAGACACATTCACTTCTCGGAATTAAAAGCTTTTCCCACTTTATTTGAATAAATGCTAGTTTGGTTATGAAAGTAATAATCCAACCTACCTTCCCTCAAATACCGACTTCTTTCACTAAGGACTTGTTACCTTGTCTGGAAATCTGCTCTGTGCCTTTTGCCAAGCTCTTATTAATAGCTAAAGACACTGAGAATGTATGAAAAGTACTTTGAAAAGTGTTTAAAAATACTTAAGTTTTAAACTAAACACTGAAATAAAAAAAAACATTTGTTGCTAGGTTTAACTGCAGAAGGGATTGCTGAAAACAAGACTGAGAAAAGAGTTAAATTCATCCATCTTGATTATCCTGATCATAGTTTTACACCTAAATCATGCATTTGGCACAAAGCTCCACTTACATCACTGCGCTGATCGGCGACTCTCTTAGCCAGCTCCACTTCGGGAGGATCAGGCAAGGACGTGTACTTGGCCTTGCGCTCATCGTGACCCTTCTTATATTGAATCTGTGAGGGCAAATTCAGGAGAAGGTGGTTAATTCACAAAATTTTTTGGGAGATCTCCAATCTGCAAAAAATTTCAGTACTGAACACAAGAAGATGGAAAGTTTAAAATTACAAATTTTACTGCCTTAATGATAAAAGGAATTTAGTATATCCATTTGACTAGGGTGGCACTATATATTGAAAACTTATTATCATCGCAGTATCAGTGCACAAAATTTCAATATCACAAAGGCCTGAAATAAATCACAGACACAAACTTTATGTCAATAATATGCTTAGTGTCCAAAATGCTAAAGAACATGGTGGGTGTTGTGAGTGTCATGATGATGAAAAAAAACAGAGGCTTGAAGAAAATAAAACGGGTTTATCCAAACGGATATTGTCAATATTTAAATTTATCCTAACTGCATGGTTTCCTAATATTATGTATATAGTAGCATTTTACCATGACTGGGTGTGAAAAGTTGCTTCATGATGCAAATTTGCATTTGTTTGAAATGTTTTTTTAACAGTACAATATATTAGATATACACCATTATTTTTATATTGGAATACAACAACAGCCCCATATAAAAATCCTCCATTAAGAGTTATATGTAATTTATTCTTATACCTATACTGCATCATAGTATATTTTTGGAAAACAACTGTAAAAACTGCTTTGAAATAACTTAGTATGATACTACAGCTTAAGAGGCCTCAGAGTAATCCTTGTAAAGAATAAATCCCTAAGTTGACAACCTTTTAAAAATGTATTACAATGTATATTTTAATGTTGTGTTGCCCATCCTCCAGTCACACACATGTAAAGGTTGATTGTTGCGAATGTGTTCTTGTTTTCTGCAGCTGAGAGAGAAAAATCAACAGTGAGTTTATCTTACATCACTGAGGACCTCCTGAGCCTTAGCCACCCTGCGCAGCTCAGGGCTGTCACTGTACGGGAAGAACATGGTCTTCTCCTCTTCCCAGCACTCCTTATAAAGTTTCTGAACAAGGAAAAACAAAAATTACCTCAGGAATAACAAGTGTGTTAGAAGATAAGCTCAATATTAAATTGTTAAAATATGAAGTCAAGTGGTTGAACGTGACGCTGGACCTACTTTGCTGAAATTAGCAGCATTTTTCACAGCCAGAACCAGCTCAGGAGCATCAGGGGGCAGCAGGTACCTGTCCTTAGTCTCCTCCCACTTTTGTTTGTACAGAACCTTCAGGAAATCAACAACAACGCTGATGGTAAACAGCTCAATGCTGCTAATCTGTCTGAGAATGCTCATGTTTTGATATTAGTTGAAGTTACGTACCTTGCTGATCAGTTCTGATACATGCTTGACGTGGGTGATCTCTCTGGCCTCACCATCATACAAGCTGGTGTTTCGGACCTTGATTCCCTCCATGCGGTATTTAACCTGGCAGGATTATGTTTAAATTCAAATTATAGCTGATTGTAGGAACACTGAATCAGCTTTGAGAAACTGAGCCAGCCCTTAACTTGCAATGAATTTGCTCATAATCCCACCCCCACATTACTACTAAAACACTCTCGCTGATTTTTATTCATTCTCTTTTTTTCCGCTTTTAATAATTTTACAAAATGAATAAAAGAGGTCGTTTTTCACTCTGGTATTCCTCATTCCACTTTGCAGGGAAGCCAACACAGTACTGTTGTACCTCACTGAGCTGCTCCTGGGCCTTCCTGATACGAATCATTTCGGGGGTTTCAGTGGAGAGGGCAGGAGGCATTCCTCTGGACAAGTCGTAAGCTTGGCGGTATTTATTCTACCAAGGATACCAGCATTAAAATCAATCAGACAAGACAGAGAGAACTGAAAAACCCTAACTAATAAGTTACCAAACCGATAGGAGGTTCTTACATGGCTGAACAGCTCCAGCATCTTTTTGCTGTGGGCCAGATATGGAGTCATGAACTTGGAAGTGTCAACCTTGACCTTCTTCCTGACTTTCCTGGTGGGCAAGCCAGACTAGAAACGGAAAGAAAAAAAAGTTATCTACTGAGTGGATCAACAGACCAAGGTTTATTTATTGCAGTAAAGCATAATGGCAAAAAAAAACAACAACATCAAAGCTACATCCATAAAGAAAAACAACTTTTCCAAAGCAAATTTCAAACAGCAGCGTGGACTGAATAAGGATCCCACCTTGACAAAGTGAAGCCAGTACCTTAACAAAGTGACAAGCTGTTTGACTTTACAGCACAGCCATTACCTAAATTACTCACCTACAATCACTGGAGTGATTTAAGCATGAATTAATTCATTATGGAAGGCAGTGATTCCGATTACAATAATTATCATGTAATAAAATCATGCTGGGAGAGAGGATGAATGGTCCCTAAACAACAGACAAAGTCAAGACATGCACATAAAAAGTTTTCATACACACTGACACCTATAATATTAATGAATTAATTCTACTGCATGCAATGTTGAGTTATGCACCTTTTATATATTTAGGTTTAAGTAAGTGTATCATGATTTAATTAATTAAAGCTACTACATTTCAAAAAGCCTTAAAATGAGTGAAAATAGTTTACATTTCTTTGTTAGAGATGGTATTATATTTCGAGCAGCTTAAAAATCATTATTTATAAACATTTTGAGGTTCTAAAGAGATACTTTAGATCTTTAAAAGTGGGGTTTGTTGGAAGGGTTGTGAACATTTTTTATCTTACCTGTTGAAGGTAGCTCTTTGAAAAGCCTCAGTTTGGCTAAACAGAGTGTAATTATGACTGATGAGCTAACGGGTAGTCCAAGTCTAGCCTTTTTATTATCTTTTTACCTTTTGATCCAGCTGCAAATCCAATGGATTTTTGGATGTGCGTGTTTTCCTGTTATTTTGTTATGGTTATTCTGGCAGAAATATTATGATATTCCTGCAGGAAGTGAACCAGACTGTACCTGAAACGTTACAGCTAGCTGCTGCTGCTGCTACTATTTACATTTGCAAATAATCAAAGAATTCTATATAACTAACGTAAAAAAAAAATGATGGTGATGTAAAGGTTTGCAAAGTTGTATTTGTCTAAACTGCTATGAGAAGTTTGAAACTGGTAATGTTTTAAGATGATAGCAATCCACTTCATATGAGCCGTTGGCTTGTCAGTCAGGTCAAACTATTTCTCCAAACTGAAAATGTTCAAAAAGTTACCTACAACAGGTAAGATGTTTTTGTTCATCATCTTGCCACAGTGCCACACTTCAAAAGATCTGAACTACTCCTTAAGGGCTAGACAAAGAACATCCAGACTTGGCAAAGCTAAAAAAAAAAAAAGACAATGTGCTTTCCTGAATAAGACATCTCATTATCCAATTAGGCATGCAGAGGAGAGTATCCTGCCCTGTTTGGACTGTTGTACCCTGGGAGGAGGTACTTTACCTCTTGGTACTGAGTCTTGTGCACAGTGTAAGTCGTCGATGAAATCTGCTCAACATATATAGGACAAATATAGGACACACTCTGGGTTTTCAGAAGAAGTGATAGGAGAAACAGCACAGTGTTTTAAAGATCGAGGGTGATTTTTCCCACAGCTCTGGTGTTTCGCTCTCACTGCTGCTGTACAAGTTAAGATATCACTCTGCGCTGGTTGCATTTTCAGCTTTTCTGTAAAATGTCAAACTGTCAATCTAGTTTATAAAAGAGGAGAATTGTTTTCTCGGGGTTTTTTGTTGAAGCCTGTCATAAGCTCATTAGCTCCTGGATAAAGCAGTGTCACCGAAAGACGAGAAAAAGCCCCATCCACAAATACACTATGATGTAATTGTCACAGCAGTCAAACTAAGCTAGTATGATACTGAGGATTAGGTGTATTAAAATACTGTCAGTACTATTTGAGCCAGTCTTTAATCCTTGGACTAAATTTATGAACACCAGATGACAATATTTCTATTCTTATTTGCCATTTCACACCTCATTGTTCCATTTATTGGTTGCTACAGCAGGACACAAGCTGTTCAGACAGCTTTAGGACCATCTATATCTTCACATGCAGCTCTGCCATTAATGAGCTGGTTCAACCAAATCACAGAGAAATTTTTTTCTCTTTAACCTAATCAAGATATAGCAAAGACTAGGTATTCAAGTTCTAAAATTAGGTGTTCTTGAGATCTCAAGCATATTGCTGAATTATTTGAATTAATTTGAAGTGCTCAAAAGCATTAATGTTGTCCACTTATTGTCCCTGTGTCAGTACATGTTTATATATACTTAGAAAAAAAGGAAATTTGCACCATTTTTGAAAGATGGCAATGTGACACCTCTACTCTGGAGGTTGCATAAAATTACTGGGACTAGAACAAATGTGGTATCAGTGAAGTTTTATCTCAGTTTTCAATAAATTGTGAGAACCTGCAGCTGCTTTGAAAGTTAGCTTAAAAACACAGGTTTTACTGTTTTTTTCATAGTTTTGATTAAAAAGAAGTAAAATTGCCCTGTTTTGATTTGGGGTTTCCAAATGTTATTCTGCTCTGGTGACAGAAACATTTTATTTTATTACTAATCTCTCATAAATGTTTGTGTCCCATTTAGTTTGTTTGGAGCTTTTAAGTTTAAACCTAACAAGTGTTGCAACCTGAAACAGATTCAACTTTGGAAAACATTTAGCTTGAGGGGTTAAAATAACCCCAAAATAATGATAAGTTATTTGTCTCAAAGAGAGCATTTTCTAGAAAATTTTGAGTTTGAGAGCAAGTTAAGGCAACATTATTCTATTTCCCTTTTTTGAAACATATACTCATTGTAAAATGTTTAGCAAACAAGAATATGCTCTTTCTGCTGAAGGTTATATGTCTTTATTTAGATGAACTGGACCTCAGGCCAGTGCAATCACAAAAAACTGCCGTCCTACTGACAAACTGGTATTTATAAAGAATGTGCAGTGACAATATAAAAACCCTCAGACCTTGCATATTTAAGTTCTTGGAGCAATTTAACCCTGGACTGAGATACAAGCGGCAACCTACTTTAATATAAACATATCAATATGGCTTTGTTGTTGTTTCTTATCATCGTCATCATCATCATCATCATCATCATCAGATAAGACACTTCAGAAGCACATCAAATTAAACTTAAACTAGAAGAAGACTAACCAGAGCTGAGAGAAAGAACATCTCAATCGCTTTAATCAACTTTTGTAAGAGGCTTATTATTCAAATCTATCAGACAGGAGAGAACCATAGTAGTGGATGAACACTGACCCAGGATAACTACATCTCCCTACAAGCCTGTTGCCAAACAGTAAAAGGTGGCAGGCTTTCACTTAAATGACTGGACAAAATTTAATAAAAGTCATTGAATGTTTATCTACAACTGATTAACTATCTAACGATTCAATATGGCTGCGCAGCTAACTGTCCCTAAAAAACTCAAAATGTCTGTAACTCAAAAACCTAAAAACTGGGGTGGTATCCCCAACATATATTCTGAGCTCTACCAGATTCCACAAGATTTTTGTTGAAATAAATGGCATTACCTATTTGCAGTCAATTCTATCTGTCTGTTCACAAAACAACTCATGAACCACTGGATGGGTTTTAATGGAACTAAGCAAACTTTAGCACTATTGTTAAAAAGCAAAGACGGTAACTTGCACATTGATCTCTTAAAATAGATGCACAGGAGAAGAACAAATAAATCCGGAGCAGCAGAACAAACTCCTGCATGACATTGAACTTGTGATGAACTCTGATTGCACCATGTTCATTTATCAGTGTGAGGGAGTTCGTTTTGCTCGCAGCCTAAAGTTAAAACGTTTAAGGCTACTGATTTACACCACTGTAGCTCGTCTCATTTTCCCTCCCTCGCTCTCGCCCCCTTTACGTCTCCCTTCTCTCCGACACTCTGTGTGCTGCAGAAGTCCATTTCTAAATTTGTCTAAATGCCACTCTGAGAACTCTACACTCAACCTTTTACTGATTCGAGAACTTTAATAACTTTAAAGCTAAAGGAAAGAAATTTTAGAAACAAGGTGAATGACGATCACTATCAAATGAGCAAATTAAAAAATAAATAACTACAGTTTTCAAAGTAACATTCTGGCAGTAACTTACATCTTATTTCTAAAACATAATATTTTATATGTGTCACCAAAACAGCACTATGTTTCTCCCCATTCTGTAAATTAAATAAAAGGCCGTCTTACTTGTAGAAAACAATGCCATTTTTTCCACAGTATAGATGAAAGTGCTAGTGAAATCAGAGTGTATTGATTTGGTGTCTATCCATCTGTCCCACCTCCCAAACAGTTTGCATCTTTGCAGCAAAGATGGCAAATTTATTTAAACCAGGGGATAAGTTATATGGGAGATAAATGATTCCAGAAAGATGCTTGGTGACATGGTAGGTAACACGGAGACCATCACAAATGAATCATTCAAACTCCCTTATAATATATCAGATTTGTTAGGTTTGAATAAATACGAGGCTAACTTTAATCCTATTTCCACGGGAAATGTGGGATTAAATGTTAGCCTTCTGCTTTCACTCTTCCATCAGACACTGGCGTGGAGACCACGAACAAAACAATGCAAGACACAGAAAAAGACACTAAATTGAGCTACCGTATCGTGAACTATTGTGTGTGTGTGAAGTTTATTCGCATGATCTGGACAAAATTATGATCACAAGTGACACATAAAGAATTCCAACAGGTCATTTGAAACAAAAAACAAAAATAGTAACTTCTAGAAAAATGACAGGGCCTTTCAATTTCAACTCCTTTCATTGATCGGATTAACTATATGTTGTAAATTATCTTCAGCTTTTCATTGTGTAATGATTACATCATTAGATTACTCTTTCCTGTTGAGTAACTGTCTGCCATAGATAAAAATATCCTTACATAAACAAAGACACCAGTAACATTTTATTTGACTTATAGTCACATTGCTGGTTTTAAGTCCTGCAGTACAAGACTTCATATTCCTTAAATGGTGTCTATTTGAAAAAGGTATCATCGCTCAGCTGCAGCAACTTAGCAAGCCCTGCTGCTGGACAGATAATCTGGTAAATAACGTTTAAATAATACCTACTGCATTTAAGATTTCAAAATCACAATTTGGGTGAGGAAAAAAAAATAAGCTAGTGAGAGAAGTCAAAGAACAGGTGAGAAGACAACCACTTACCTCTTCCATAAACTCCTCCTCCTCTTCCTCCATTTCATACTCCTCATATTCTTCAGTATCTGCCATTTTGGCACTGATTTAAAAGCTCTACACAAATGAGAGAGATTACATTTTCAGACATTTATAATTTTTGCTACTAATATGAGTTATTTAACTTGATATTCTGTAAAAGAGAACTAACAGGAGGCGTGCGCTGCTCTGTGCGCAGCTCTGTGCACAGCTCTGTGCGCAGCTCTGTTTTCTTAAAAACTAGGTTTAGGGCGCTGTTTCAGACAGTGGCTTATACAAGTGACCCTTTCAGGATGCATCCAGCCACTCCCTGTTCAATTTTCTCTCACTTATTCATTTATATAAAGGGGGAAAAAAAAAGCAGACGCATGCTAGATAAATGTAACACAAGCATACTGATGTTCAACCAGTGTGCCTGCCATACCAGCAAAAGATTCCTGCTGTGTTTCCTGACAGTAAGGCGGTTTCACTTGCCATCCACAGGGCCTTCAGTCTGATTCCAACTTCCAACTGATTCCAACACACTCCTTAAACAAAATCATAAAGTGTGTAAAAAATACCTCACAGTCAATCGTACAAACCAGTAACTGCACAATGAGAAGCATAAATTAGGAAGTTAAGTGTGTTACAATGGGCCCCTGGCTTTGAATGTGTGACAGGAACACCCCCCTCCCCCTAAATGCCACAACACAGCTGAGCGAACTGCGGCTCCTGAGTGAAGGTTGGCGACAGCTGCCTTACAGTGCCTCTGCTATTTGACATGTAAGCTAATGCCACAGCCTGATTGGCTGACTGCGTTTAGCAAATGGAGATGCAATGCCTTCTGAGGCTGCAGGTTAAATATAGGATGGCATACTAACCACCTTTTTTAGCACCTGATTGCTCTCTCTTTAAATTAAAATAAAGTCTGTAAAGCAAGAGAAATATGCATACACGTCGATGTAGAAAGACAAAAAGGTCAAGACAGGTGGCGAGACGTTAAATGAAATCAAAGCAGTCAAACTGCTGGAAAATCAGATAAATCCAAATCCGGGTCTGGTCTCATTTTGCTTCAGTCTTGAAGTTCTCTTTGGTTATTCCTTTAAAATGCAGCAAAAAAAAAAAAAAAAGTTCACACTTCTTATTCCTCGCTCAGCTCCTCCCACATCCAAAAGGCAGCGGAGGATGGAGACAGTGGATGTCCGAGCAGATGAAAGCCATGCAGGGTGTAGAAAAACATGTATATTTGTGGCTTTTAATCCTTTCCTTTTGCTTACCAGTTATGTTTAAGTTTAATGGTCTCCCAAGCCGCCAAAGCCTTCCCAGCCTCCCTCCAGAGAAACGCTGGGCGACAGCGCACAGCTGCACTTTCTAGCCAGGTTATCATGTGGGCGGCACAGCCAATCAGAGGTCGTCACTCTCAGGTTTCAAAATCTAAATATACCTAAGTGATCACTTCGGAAAGGAGCACCTGTCGAAGCTAAACACATCAGTGGAACAGTTATGAGGAAGGAATGGTCAGGTCCCAAAAACACAACAGTATACTAAAATGACCAGTATCAACAGCTTTGTGGTTGTGGTGTTTGTGACGACAAAGTTTTTTTCTTTTTCCTTCCTGAAAGATCTGGACATCTGGACAAAACAAAGATCTTATTGCAACCAAACATATGAACCAGTGAGGAAAGAGCTAGCTTTAGCAATGATGCGTTGAGATCGTCTATCAGATTATCCTGAGCTGGCTGCATCCTGTCAAAAATCAGATCACAAAATTAAGAGCTTATAACAAGGCTAGTAGTGAATCCATGTTCCAACAAATATGATCTTCATTTTATTATTTGTTTTCAAAAGTGACTGCACTTGAAAAACTGAAATATTTCAATTCACACAGATGTGAGCCTAACCTGCTGTTTCTATATTCAGACATTTTTATGTGGCCTTTGTTAATAGTAAAAAATAACCAACTTTACTGGCAAGGGACGCACAAACTGCTTTTGGACTCAAGATCAAGCTTTTTTATAACTTTGTGATTGAATGTTGAGTGTTGGAGGCTTATTGAGTGTTTCTATTACATGAAAACAAATAATAAAATAGCATTACTTCAGTTTATTTCATCAATATTCACCCTAAAGTCTTTTTTTTTTACATTGTTGCAATCTTTGGAAACTAATTATTTTGAAACATTGTTTTTGTTTGTTTGCTCAGAGCAAAAATGTTGCTGAATCTCAGCTGGGGCCTCTCTCTGTGCTTGCATGTTTCTATTCACAGTTCAAAGACACTATGTTAAGTATTTAGATATTGGAAAATGAAGAACAGAGGGTATAAACACACACAATAGTCTGTTTTTGTGTTTTAACTATGTGGGGGGATGGTTAGGATATATTATGTCTATCATCTTGTGTTAGCTAGGAAGACTCTGCCCCCCACGACAATAAAAAGCAGGTAAAACGTTTTGAAGGTTGTCTTTGGGCTGGAACAAAAAATGAAAAAGTTTCTGATTCTAGGCCAGTAGGAAGGCTGCTGCCATTAACCATTAAAGCAGTTCTGGATTTTATATTATTCAGTATTTCACTTTAATCTCTTGGTCATATGTTGTGCAGGTAGTTGTAACCCACTTAAAAACAACACAAAACAAAACAAACAAAAAAAATACTTTTTTGAAAAGTTTGAATAGTTGTATAGCTAGCCTCAAATTTTAAAAGCTTTTGGATTTTTAGAAATGTTTATGAACTATTTAAAAACTAAAACATGCCTCGTATCCTGAGATCTATTTGCCACTGTGACAAAGTTCCTTAGCTCTTTACTGTTAGCGTGCAGAATACTGCAAATTAAAAAAAAACACATACATTATATCTAAAAATGATGTGTCTCTATATGTCTGGTATGTTATGTCTGTCCTCTCATTCTGTCCCAGGAGTCGGGTGCAACCCTGGGAAACGAGATGGACAGCAACAGCTGAATGTCTCCCTCTCGCTCTCTCTCTCTTGCTCTCCTACTGGTTTCTGAAAGTTGTGATCACCGGGGGATGACAGCTTGGTCAGATCAGAAACATCCCAACTGTTCAGATCTGCAAAACAGTCACAAAAGCGTGAGTTAGTCTAAACTACCATGTACAGCTGTCTTGATATACTTTATACATTTACTAGATGAAATGTCAGACTTCTCCAAATTAGAAAATCAAAGGATAAATTTATAATCTCTTGTTGCAGTCCAGTGACCAATCATAGATATCTTGTAACTGTTTAACTTCATTCCTGTAGGTTTTCTAATATACATTTTTTTGTTATATTAGCATTTAAACTTACATTGCACATTATGTACAGTTACAGGGCTTCCTCGAAAAAGAGATCTGGGATCTCAATGGCATTTGCCTGGTTAAATAAAGAATAATACAATATACTTATTATCCATCTTCTTTTATTTATTTATTTTATTTTATTTAGTTTTTCCTTCTGATGCTGCAAGAACCAAACTTCTCTATTAGGTGACTTATAAGGATTATTGTTCTTTTTCTTTTGTATCAATACAGAAACTTCAGTTCTGACATTGAGAATTTAGTTTTTAATTTTTGTTTTTTTATTATGAAAATGTGCACGCTGATGCCCATATATGAGTAAACAAGAGTACTGCCAACAATACATATTGGCCCCATCAGAAAATTGTCAGAGCATGAATTCCCTCACACAATCCTGAATACATGTGTTTAGAGTTGGAGAACTGACAACGTTTTCAAAAAGGGGTCACCTGTGACCTTGACCTTTGATCCTGAAATCCATAGAGATCATCCTTGAGCATTTCTATGTTAAAGGTTTTTCAATTTAGAGCTCGGATGAGCAAGTGTCCAGACGGACGGCGCCATAACATCTTTCGTTCCATCTTACGACAGCTGTATAAAAAATGCAACATTATAAAATGTCAATCATCGGTAACAACATTCTAGGTTAGATTAAACAAACCATAACAGTTAATAATGTCCCTTTTCAACAAACAAACATGTTCTTTAGGTTTATGTTAGCATTACTGAATAGCTGGAATTTTTCAGGCTTTGGTAATGAGTTTGGATGTTGAAACGCATCAAAATCATTCAATCATTCAGTCTAGCAGTTAAAAGAATAAAGAGGCAAAAGAAACACACTACAGGGAGCGGGGACACATCGGGCTTAGTCACTAGTATAAATGACGGATGACCAGTGAGACTAGAAAACAACAGCTGCAGCGAAGGCAACCACAACATAAACAATGCCAACTGGCCATCGTCGCTCATCATGTTCCCGTGTGGTAAGAAGCCTTGAATTAAATTATTTGGTCAGACACAAAGTGTGCAAGAAGGTGATGGGTTGTTGCTAACAATACAGCAAACTTCAAGATGAAAATATGAACCGGTTATTAGATGCACAGGAAGTGTCGTCTTTGGTATGTCAATGCTGATGAGCTGGACAAACCAATATCTAAAACATGACTAAATACCCATTTTCATCTGTGGACTGATGCTAGCAGCCACTATGCAAGAGGTGGTTTACACCCTATTTTATTTCCTGTAATTTGTTCCAAGCACCTATATTGCCTTTTAAATATACCCATTACATTTAGGGTTGTTGCTTATTTGTTAATGTACAAACTGAAATTACAATTAATTTTGAGATTTGATTCATTTGATCAACACAAATACCCCTTTAAAGATGAAAAACACTTCAGTGAACCAAACAAGACATTAAAAAACTGCATTCAGCATACTCTATCCTGTCATTTATTTTCATCAGTTTCCCAGAACCTGGTAATTAAAAATATTACCTCAGCATGATGTTCTGTTCTTGTTCATGTTCAAATTTAACAGTTTTGTCCAGCAAATGCATCTCCACAAATCTGACAAACTCTTAGTGTCCGTGCGTTTCTTAAAGCAACAGCCTCTCTTTAAATGCACAACTTAATAAGGACAAGAGTTTCAGTCCCTTCAGAATCATCTTTAGGCTTCTCCTAATGACTTTGATTACTCTACGGCAGGGGTAGGTAATCCTGGTCCTCGAGGGCCACTATCCTGCATGTTTCATGTGTTTCCCTGCTCCAACACGCCTGATTCAGTGGTTAAATCACCTCTTCATGTTCTGCAGAAGTCTGTTAATCACCCATTGATTAAAATCAGGTGTGTTGGAGCAGAGAAACAAGTAAAACATGCAGGATAGTGGCCCTCCAGGACCAGGGTTGCCCACCCTTGGTCTCCAGGTTTAGGTGGTTGACCCTTTTTCTTGAGTTTCTTGTGGCGCCATACTCTTTTCATTTCTTAATGTTGGATTTAACAGTTCTTCATAGGATATTCAGTTTGTGACACATGAACAGAGGCGTACTTAAACAGTTCTGAAGTTAATCAGCGAAATCAGGTTACATTTAAAGGCCATTAAAGAAGGGAAAACATATCTATGATCTATTGATCTACTTTGTACTCGTTTTTTTTTTATCTGACTACATCAACCACCATTGGTTTGGTCCATTACGTGTAGTAGGTACAGGACATAAAAATGTATCCAGCTTGCAAGTTGTAAAGTCATAGTAAATGCCAAGGTTGGTGAACACAGCAGCAGTACACTGAATCAGACCTTTATAAGCTGTAATGCCAAAACGAGAAGCTTTCCTAACATATTTTTGTGGTTTTTAACATCAACATCAAACTCAAGATAGCTGATACACTTGTACATACTGTACTTTTATCGCTTTGCACTTTGAAATGGTGGCAAATTAATGTCGCTTCACATAACTTTAATAAATTGTTCTAAATTTATAATTTATCTAGTTAATTTGGTCAGAAGATATTACTTTGGTTTAGCTGACCTGTTGCTAAGAAATCTCATCTCATTTCAGAACACTGTCAAAACAAGTTCACAAGCTTACTGTTTTTGAAAGACGGCAGATTTTGGTTCACATGTAAACATCAGTGAATAGAAAACCATTTTTGAACTAGTTCCTACAAATTTACTTGTCTACTTCGACACAGTAAAGAGTCTAGTCCTCAGTAACCCTTATAGTTCTGATAATCATCACTCACTGTGAGCTGCTTATATGTGGACCTGGTCTCTTGTCTCCCTGAATCCTTCACCTTTCTGACACTATGGCTCACTCCTCTCTACTCCTGTAGCTGCTCATCGCGCTCCCTGAAAAGAGCTCAGATGACATATTCTGCCCCCTAAAGGACTAAAAACAAATGCAGTCACTTAAACAAAACTTAATAGAACTCAAAACATGTCTAGAAAATAAAATCTTAAATGTTGTAAAGCAATTTTGGGAGTTGCTTGCAAGAAATATTCACTTAAAACACAAAGCAATTCACCCGAAACAGGTAAAAACACTTTATTTCAGTGATTATTCATAAGGACCGAAGGGAAGAGGGGATATAAGGATTTCACCCTCCTTCAAGCATGTTTCAGTCGCCATTGACCATCATGACTTCAACATTCTGCTGCAGGCACCAGGTTTTAGGAGAATACTGGACTGTACACACAGGGGGCATCAAAAACCACCACAGCCAGTCCGGCAATACTGCAAGGCCACGATGGGCAAGAACACACAGCTGGAAAATAAGTCCACGTACGGGCAAGTCCATGTACCTCCGTGTTTTGCTGAAAGAAACACCGTGCAGAAAATTCACTTAAATAATTTCATCGTCTTTGTTGTTCATTGTCCCACTGAAAATGTCTTTTTTTGTTGTTGTTCTGAATTAAATGTCTTTTGTGAAATAAATTATTACAGAAGAATACAACGTCCTGTCAGCGCTCTGCCCGTGTCAGCTTCACAGGAAACGATGGAGAGGAGAGGACCGTCCATCGTCTGATCTCACCCCAGTCCTTGTGTCTTGAGGCAGAGAGAAAACAGAAAGGGCGTACTCCTGAACAAAGTCAGGAGGGTCATCATCTCACACGCAGCCGCGACATCATCCACTCAAGACCCTGGCACAACCTGCAGGCGGAGAAGACATCAGGAATGTCACTGAGAAATTAAAATGTGGAGAAGAAAAAAAGACAACAAACAGAAACAGACTGACAAGAATTTAAACACTACACAGTATGTACACTTTTTAAAACTGACTATTAAGAGAATACAGTTCTCACCCCTCCCCTGTGAGGGCGCAGCAGGCCTGGATGTGCCACTGGTGGTCTTTGACAGACGTTAGTTGGAGGCTCTGGGAGATCTCAGCCACGGACATGCAGCCTTTCACATCCTGTTTGTTGGCAAATACCAACAGTCCGGCCTTTCTTAAATCCTGCGCAGATACGAGAAGACAAAAAAATGCAACTCTTACTCAGATATTTCACATACAGTTGGGTTGTAGATATTACACAATACTTTGCATTACTTGTGGATGTTATTTTGCATAATTCTTACAGTTTTCCTGGATTTAGTTTAAGTAAAAAATGAGCACAGCAGGATAAAGGATCAGACATCATGATATGGCTTCCTTAGAGTACTTTTAAGATTATTTCTGGGTTAATTTTCCCACCAAGGATTTAGTGCCTTTCATTTCATCGAGTTAGCATATGTTTATTTATTTGCAGCTTTGTCAATATTCAGTTCTGGTAAAGTGTATCGTAAAATAACTTGTGTCAGAACATTATACGAAACAAATAAAAGAGACAAGCATTTTCCGACCTTTTTACAGCTTTGCTACACCAATGAAACAGTGTTACTGCCTGTTTTATTGAACATGTAGGGGTAAATACACAAATGACAAAGAATAGACAATTCTCTCTTGTATGTGAATACACACTGATTTTATCAATATGAATTTATGAATGACTTTAAATATGTGAACATCTTTTATTTGACTATTTGAACTCAGATTACATTACAAATTGTCCATACTATACAAATACAATAACTATCATTACGTAAGTATAAAAATATAAATCTTTAGGTTTGTGTTGTCTTGCAGGAAGAAACTTCATGAAATGTGAGGATTAAATACTTATAAAAAAAACAACTTCATATTTCAGTGGTAAAAATAATAAATAATAACAGTAAGGCAAGCCAGTTTGTCTTAAACCTGTAAATCAATATAAAATCTTTACGTTTGATTTTCACATTGAACACAAATGTTGGCATCTGCACACAATTAGTCACAATCGGAGATAATAAAGAGACCAAATCAGCCGTTGCAAAACTTTATGTATAAACTCAAGTGTGAATTAAAGCTGCAAGCAGCATTGGCGGCCCTCGCAGCTCAGCGCCGCTCCGGCCTTGCGACCGCGGGAGCTCTGGCGACCGCTGTCTACGCTCTCGAGCCTTTCCTGCACCGTCCACTAGGTGGCGTTTTCAGCAAAAGTCCCAAAATGCCTTCAGTCAGGATCAATACCAGTCCTGTGCCATGCTGTGAACTTTGACCTTCCTACGTCAAACAGTTGAA